>NC_090729.1:8047777-8050277 GCF_036898095.1 Palaemon carinicauda
AAACTGTCGTTGACCTAAGGTGTTGTTTCGACGCTTGCATAGCATTCATTTAAAGACAGAGAGAGAGAGAGAGAGGAGAGAGAGAGAGAGAGAGAGAGAGAGAGAGAGAGAGAGAGAGAGAGAGTGTTAGCTGGTTATGGGGCCTTCAGTGTATAAATCTAATCTAAAAGATTGTATTGTATTTATGAATTAAAATGGCGTGTTAGACCCATTCAGTGACCAAACTCGACTTGGGAACCCTTACTGATAGACTTTGAAGTAACAGTTAAAGGGGTTGGATAGCAAGACGGAAGAAAGGAAGTGGAAATGGTCTGAAGGATTGCCTACAGAGTATCGCGGGAGGGACTCTGGCAGCACTACAGTACACCCTACTGTGCATTCTAGTTACATGGCAAAGGATTACTTCCTCAAAAAATTTGGGATAATAGGTTACTATAACCTATCGTAGGATCTACTTTGCACTTTGCATCATATTACATTGAAGAAATTTAATATTTATTTATAAATAAAAGGGCAGAAAAACAGGTTGAATAAACGCACATATTTCTTAAGATTTCAATCATCTTATTTATCCGATCAACTGATCCTCTATGTTTTACATCAAACACATTTTGAGATTTTGTTTTTGTCGACAATATTAATTTCATACGAACGAGTGTTTAGATGGAAGGGGTTATGTTTTACCCCCCGTTTGTGTGTTTGTGTTTGTGTGGGTTTTTTTTTTAACAGCTTCCTGGCTAAAATTTAAATCTTAAAATAATGAAACTTGCAATGATTAACTGTTATATAAAAGGTTCGAAATGAATAAATTTTGAATGTCAAGGTCAAAGGTCGAGATCACGGTCAAACAAAATGTCCAATTTACGTAATCTGCCATAAAGTAGACATTGTTGTCGCAGAAGCTTCCAACTTGGTTCATATTTGAGTTTATGAAAACCAACACCAATTGATATATACATGTTAAGGTCGAAGGTCAAAGTCGATTCCAGGGTCAATGTCAAGGTCAAATTAAAGGTCAAATACCGGTCATCAACCATTGGGCTAAAAATTTTATTTTAAACAGTTATGTAAAGAGCAAGAAATGATTAATTGACTCTGGGAAAGGTACTGTAGTTTAGAGAAATATGCTGCTGTGGCGGTGAAAATCCAATATCCGGTGATGAGTATGACAAACTTGTCGATATATTATGTCATTAGAATTTCATTTACTCTCGTGATTTTTTTAACTTACTGATCCGATCTATTTTATTTATTTATTTTTATTTTTTATAAAGCGTTTTTTATTTCAGTTAACTATTTCTTTGTAAAGGTTATATGATAACGTTATTGAGAAGGTTCCTTCCCACCACCCCTCTTGAAATCTACAAATAAAAGAAATTAATAAAAATAAAAAAAACATAAGCACACACATATGCACATTTTTTTACGCAAAATAGAGTTAAAGAATGACCACATTATGACAATCGTTGAACGTCAAAGTGATTAGGGATAACCAGTTCGAATGCAAGGTCAAAGACGTTAACAACACAGACACTAGAATATAATCTTAGTTTTCGTATTTGATTTCAAAACTATTTTAGTTGCCTAACAGTAAAGTATTCTGCAATATAAGGATTTTAAATATTTAGCATAAAATATACATAATTTTATAAGATATGCTGCACTGAATTAGAATATATAACATATACAGTACTTATTATATATCATATTGAAAGTTTCTTTTTTGGTATAATTAATTTAATGGTTCATGTATTTGTAAAGTTTACCGAACAGTGTAACGCACATAAATACTGTATATATATATATATATATATATATATATATATATATATATATATATATATATATATATATATATATATATATATATATATATATATATATATATATATATATATGCATATATATATATACACACGCACACACACACACACACACATATATATATATATATATATATATATATAATATATATATATATATATATATATATATATATATATATATATATATATGTATATATATATATATATATATATATATATATATATATATATATATATATATATATGTGTGTGTGTGTGTGTGTGTGTGTGTGTTTGTGATTGTGTGTGTGCTTGTACGTGAGTTTTTCTGTGTGTTTGTTAGGATGAATAGACTGCATTTGATATCATATTAGTCGGTTTTTTCAATATTATGCTGACTACATGCATAAGTTATATATGATTATTTTCAATCATCAGGTATGTTACTGGTGAAATGAAACCTATGAAAGATTAAATCATGTTACCAGGAAAAGGGGGCGTTTTAATTATGAAAAATTCTTAACCTGATTGAACTCATTTCCTATCTTTTCAGCATTCAACATTAGTGAAATATGTTTATGTCAGCACCGAAACATTAGAAATTTAAGGAAAGTTCAAACCTGAATCTTTCTTATGCAATGAAATCTTACAATTATTCTCATCAGCATAAGGTGTGAATCATCGCAAAAGTAATT
>NC_090729.1:8055277-8065277 GCF_036898095.1 Palaemon carinicauda
CCATCCGTGCGAGGATTACAGGCGCCTGAACATGCAAACAGAACCGGATCACTACCCCCTCCCAAACATTGCCGATGTAACCTCCTACCTGCACAAAGTGAATGTTTTCTCTACGCTCGACCTCCTGAAGGGGTATTATCAGGTGCCTATGAACCCAGAAGGCATCCCCAAGACTGCCATCACCACTCCGTTTGGCACATACACCTTCAATTACTCCTGTTTTGGCCTTCATAATGCTGGGGCAACGTTTCAACGTCTCATGGATGGCATCCTAGGGGACCTCCCTTTCTGTGTATGTTATGTGGACGACATACTTGTGTTCTCCTCCTCAAAAGAGGAACACCTCCGTCACCTGCGCATCGTGCTCGACCGCCTGCAACAAAACGGCCTTGTAGTCCGGTACGACAAGTGTACCTTTGGCGCCAATGAAGTGTCGTTCTTGGGCACCGTATCACTCCTGAAGGAGTCCATCCCCTCCCTGAGAAAGTAGCAGCCGTTCAGAATTTCCCCACGCCCTCGACCGTCAAAGCTCTGCAGGAATTCTTGGGCATGATCAACTATTATCACCGTTTTCTGCCAGCCATTGCCGCCACTCTTGCTCCCCTCTACGCCTCCCTCAAGGGCAAGCCAAAGGACCTAAAGTGGGGTCCCCTTCAAGAAGCAGCCTTCTGCAATGCAAAGAAGGCCCTATAAACTGAGGCGGCTCTCACTTTTCCTATCCCACACGCCCCTCTCCTTCTCTCCACCGATGCCAGCGACGTCGCTATTGGTGCAGTACTCGAGCAGGTGGTCAAAGACTCGACCCGCCCATTGGCCTTCTTCAGCAGAAAACTGTCCAAGGCAGAATCGGGTTATTCTACCTTGTATCGAGAATTGCTGGCGGTGCACTTGGCTGTTCGTCACTTTCGCCATTTCTTAGAAGGTACGCCCTTCGTCATTCGTACAGACCACCTGCCTCTGGTGCACGCCTTCACTCGACAGTCTGACGCCTGGTCCGCCCGTCAACGCCGACATCTCTCCGCCGTGGCTGAATACAATTGCACCCTCCAATACGTCCCTGGGAAAATGAATCCCGTTGCCGATGCCCTGTCAAGAAACACGTTGGCTGCCGTTCAACTGGGATTGGATTACAACGCCCTGGCTGAAGCCCAACGACAGGATCCAGAGTATCAAGCTTGTAGGACATCCTGCACGTCCCTCCGTTAGGAGGATTTTCCCCTCAAAGACTCCAACACCACCCTCCTCTGTGACGTCAGTACTGGTAGACCGCGACCTTGGATTCCTGCTCCCATGCGCCGACAGGTGTTTGATTTCATCCACGGCCTTTCACATCCCTCGTGCCGTTCTACTGCACAGCTGCTGAAAGCAAAGTTCATTTGGCACGGCATTTCTAAGGATGCTAAGGATTGGGTCCGTGCGTGTACTTCTTGCCAAACTTCCAAAGTACATCGACACACGGATTCAGGAGTGGGCACCTTTCCTCAACCTCAGCGTCGTTTCGCGCACATTCACGTCGACGTTGTAGGCCCCCTACCCACATCACAAGGACATCGTTACCTGTTTACCGTCATCGACCGCTCCACTCGTTGGCTTAAAGCCATTCCCATGGAAACTGCAACGTCCGCCTCATGTACATCTGCCTTACTCTCTGGATGGATTTCAAGATTCGGTATCCCTGAGCATATTACTTCTGACAGGGGAACAACTTTCACCTCTCAATTATGGACGTCATTAGCGAATCTCCTGGGCATCACCCTACATCAGACAACGGCCTACAACCCCGCTGCCAATGGAATGGTTGAACGATTTCATCGCGATCTCCAGCGCATACGTCATGTCGTGGGAAAATTTACTCCGTGCCGCCAGACTTATAAGCCCCCAGCGAAGCATCACATACCAACGGACTTACACTCTGCAACGCACGTCTTCCTGCGCAACGACACCAGCAAGCCACCACTAACGCCCCCTTACACGGGCCCTTTCCTTGTGATCCGACGCAGTCCGAAAGCATTCCTCCTAAACATTCGGGGCAAAGAAGACTGGGTCTCCATTGATCGTCTAAAACCTGCTTATCTTCTGCCAGATGACCCGCCTACAGTTCGCCTCTCTAGATCAGGACGCCCTATTTAACATGTACAGTATGTCATTTTTAGGGGGGGAGCCATGTACCAACCGTTTGTCACACAATTGTACATAATTATTTTGTATATATTATTCTTGTATCTGCGCTCTTCCCTCGCACTAAAAAGAACCTGAATGATCATGTCTCCGTTTTGCTCTGTAACATTGTCTGTCTCTTGAACAGGTCATGTCCTGTTGCCTTGAGGTTTTGTATATAAAGAAGAGTGTTCCTTAATAAATAACTCAGTCGTTTCCAATCTGCCTTTGAGTTCACAACTCCTCTCTCGGCCCGTCACAACCCATATGCCAACGTCTCATTATCCGTCTGTACAGGTCATATTGGTGTCAGTTGTAAAAAATATGTCTGTTTCTGTAGGGTGTTCTATGAGCCGGTGAAATAAAAGTTTAAGAAGACAAAATACACAAGGACTAACAAAGTAAACGCTGCTTCTGCATGAGATGAGTATGAAGGAGCTGTGGGATACAGCGTTCCCGATGACGAATATAGACAGGATATCAGAACACAAGAATTGGAAAATAAGTTAGATAACTTGCAACAGTTGACAAAGACACTGTTGGTGGAACGAGAAGAGGAGCGGCTTGCAACCACAGCATATCTGAAGTACATGGACGAAGTTCAAACGCACACAAGTGAAAGTACACATGCACATCTGAGTGAAGATGCAGAAATCGTAGTTCGAAAGTTGCCAGAACTCCAGGCAATTGTTAGGCCTTTCGATGATCAACGGCCTAAAGAAGGTTTTCACTCAATTGAACTGTTTTCGAGAGACTTTAAGGTAGCTACATATAGGTGGTCGGAAAGAGAAAAAGCAATTGAAATAATTTGATTGCTGAAAGAAGCTCCGGCAATAGAAGTAATGTGTTAGCCACATGAAAGTTTAAGAAGTTATACTGAAAGAAAACGACTTTTAATTGAGAAGTATGCCTTGCCTGATGCGAGCAAGGGAGACCTAAAAAAAAATTACAAACCCAAAACACGGGAAGGTGAATCCATTCTTAGTTTTGCAACTCACATTTTTCGGGATTGCGATTCGTTTGCTACCCGGAGTGCCAATCTCCCAGAAGGTGATAAAACGTCAATTGCCCCTAAACATACTCGAAGATTAGTAAACCCTTATTTATGTGGTTATTTGTTTGATGACAATCGCTCTTTAGCAGACGTAGTGAGTGCGATACAAAACATTTTATACAGTTTGCCAAAAAAAAAAATGGACTGGGAATAACAGGGCCGATTCCGAGAAGTTGGCAGCCATGAGAGGAAGTCGACCCCTGAAGAGAGATAAGGGGGAATGCAGTCAGTAGAGAGGCACCGAGGAGTGGAGTGCCCCCACCCAAGGATCCCCCCCCCCCCACTGTTACACTTGTTAGACCTACTGTCATCTATCTCGAGAGCGCCCTGCAAAAAACGGCCAGGGTGGGCGGCGGCCGGGTTATACACGCACACCTCCCCCCGCCCAACGTCCGAGGAGAAAGAAACAGGGGAAGGGGGAGGCAAGGGAGTTCGATGGCCCCCGCATGAAATCACAAGCAGTAGCCGAGGAAGCAATGACAACAGACGTTACAGAGCAAGCACTGAGACCTCCATCAGTACCCCCGACCTCCACCCCACAGCACTAGGGAGAGGACCATGGGGCAGCGGCATGACAGCTGAGGTCATCGGCTCCTGCCCCATATCTCGTATTGGCCGGCTTAGAATGTTAGCAGTTAGGATCGACCTGCAAGATAAATCCATCCAAGCGCTGATTGACACGCGAGCCAGTGTTACATTGATAGAAAAAAAATTCTCCTCAAATCCACTACAGCCAGCTGCATCCATTGTTCTTAACACGCCAGGAGGAAATAAACTACACATAAACCATACATCAATCATCCAGTATAAGGTGGGGTCTGTGAAGGTCACACATGATCTTTTTGTCTTGCCCACCTTGGGAATTCCATGAATTGAGGAAATCCCAGGAATAGACTCAATATCTAATAATAAAATTTGTATTTTTGGGGGAAAAGATACAATAACAGTGAAAGCAGTAGGGTACATTTTGCCGATAGAAAGTCATGAAACATTGTTAGACCTACTGTCATCTATCTCGAGAGCGCCCTGCAAAAAACGGCCAGGGTGGGCGGCGGCCGGGTTATACACGCACACCTCCCCCCGCCCAACGTCCGAGGAGAAAGAAACAGGGGAAGGGGGAGGCAAGGGAGTTCGATGGCCCCCGCATGAAATCACAAGCAGTAGCCGAGGAAACAATGACTACAGACGTTACAGAGCAAGCACTGAGACCTCCATCAGTACCCCCGACCTCCACCTCACAGCACTAGGGAGAGGACCATGGGGCAGCGGCATGACAGCTGAGGTCATCGGCTCCTGCCCCATATCTCGTATTGGCCGGCTTAGAATGTTAGCAGTTAGGATCGACCTGCAAGATAAATCCATCCAAGCGCTGATTGACACGCGAGCCAGTGTTACATTGATAGAAAAAAAATTCTCCTCAAATCCACTACAGCCAGCTGCATCCATTGTTCTTAACACGCCAGGAGGAAATAAACTACACATAAACCATACATCAATCATCCAGTATAAGGTGGGGTCTGTGAAGGTCACACATGATCTTTTTGTCTTGCCCACCTTGGGAATTCCATGAATTGAGGAAATCCTAGGAATAGACTCTATATCTAATAATAAAAATTGTATTTTTGGGGGAAAAGATACAATAACAGTGAAAGCAGTAGGGTACATTTTGCCGATAGAAAGTCATGAAACATTAAGTGCGGTGTGTTAGCTCGGAGAGTTATTTAAGTAGGGTAACAGCTGTACCTGAGAGAGGAGAAGTGTTGTCCCCCCAGACCATTACGAGCATATCTGTGACCCTATGTTGCCCTCTTGCGGGAGGAACCAAGGTAGTTGTTAAACCCCATGACAATTGGGCCCATATGATATTAGAGGGCTTGACAGAAATGAAGAAGAACAGAGCTGATATAACGATAGTTAATTTGTCAAATAAAAGAGTTGTTTTAGGAAGTGATTCTGTGTTTGAATTAGAGTAATGTCCAATTACTTATAATGGGATGTTGGGAGCCACAACTCCAGCCCGCACAGACGAACGCACTCAGAATTTGATTATGCAAGCGCAAAATTTATGTCCCTCAAAATATCAGTCTGTAGTTAGTGACATTATCAATAACTATTCCGATGTAATTGCAATTGGAGATGAGCCACCCGGGAGGATTGATGGATTTCCTTTTAGCATTGAAACTAGGCAGGCGGAGCCGATCAGGTCAAGGCCTTATAAGGTACCCATTAATTTCCAGGGAGAGATAGAAAATAAAATTAGTAAATTATGGGAACAAGGGATAATCGAGAAGAGCAAATCCCCCTGCGCTTCTCCAATTGTAGCTGTTGGGAAAAAGGATGGCTCGGTAAGATTGTGTGTTGATTATAGGAAATTGAATGCAGCCACGAAGGATAATGCATTCCCATTGCCCTCAATCGAAGAATTACTTGTGAAAGTGTGAGATACCAAATATTTTACAACTGTTGATTTAAAATCTGGATACTATCAAATATCCATTCAGGAAGACAGTAAATGTAAAAAAGCATTTATAGCTATCGATCAATTATTTCAATTTAATTTTCTTCCTTTCGGTGTTAAAAATGCTCCAAGTCATTTTTCTAGAGTAATGATGGCGGTTTTGTCGCCCCTAATTGGCCATAATGTTCTTGTTTATTTAGATGATATCATAATTACAGGGAAAACAGCCAAAGAACATGATAATAATATTTGTAAAGTTTTAGAAGCATTGCATCCTAATGATATGAAAATAAATTTGTCAAAGTGCAAATTTTTCTGTAAACATATCGAATTTTTAGGTCACATAATAACCCCAGAAGGTATCCAACCCGGCCCCAGTTAAGTAGCGGCTATTACAGATTTCCTAAGTCAACGTAACTCTAAGGGAGTAGTTGGGTTCCTCGGATTCGCTGGGTATTACTGTAAATTCATAAGAGGTTTTGGAGAGATAGCTAGACTCTTAGATGCTTTAAAGAAAAAAAAAGTAATAAATTGGGGACGGGAAGAAGAAAGGGCCTTTAACCATTTGAAAGCTGCCTTAACTAGCAATGAATTACTCGCATATCCTAAATTTGATCCCCAGTTTTTAGTGACAACAGATGCGAGTAGCGTAGCTATTGGTGGCGTGGTTTCTCAACAAGATGATAAAGGCAGAGAGAGACCTATTTGTTTTCCTTTCCAAGCGTTAAAAGGGCCAGGAAATAATTATAGTACATTCGATCGAGAGGCTTTGACTATTCTTTGGGTTCTAGAGAGGCATCGGTTCTTTTTATTAGATCAGTCGATTGAGTTGCAAAGTGACCATCGTCCCTTATGTGAATTGTATTATAAAAATGATTTGACCTCTCGTCAAGCGAGATGGATTGAGAGATTGTTAGAGTTCAATATAAATGGTTTTTGACACATAGAATGTAAAGCAAACAAAGTAGCTGATGCTCTCTCTAGAGGTTCAGTAATAGGAGTAACAACTAGGGCACAAAAGAGGAACGAAGAACGTAACTAAAATTTTAAAGACCCTCATCCAAATAAAGAGAATAGAGAGCCGGATGAAAATTCTTGCGATGGGCATTCAGAAAATGGGGGTGAGAGAAATAGGAGAGAGAGAGAGTAAACTCAGAAGAGCGAGAGAGAGAAAGAGGGAGAGAGAAAGAGATACGAACGGCGAAGAGGTATATATGTGGATGACCGAGAACATGACCAGGGGTGTCCAGAATGAATGCCCTGATGATGCAGGTTTGATTGACTTGGGAGGTTAGGGCATGAATGAAGTCCGAGAGGGACAGAAAAAAGAGGAATGGATGGAAAGAGTGCGAGCCGTGATCAAGGGGAATAGGAGAATTACCCGTCATTTCTGAATGTGCCTCGGGAGAAATTGTTTTATTGAAATTGATATGCTTACGAGAAGAGGGGAGGGGAATTTTGTGCACGTGTAGTTCTCCCTCCCTCCCTAATTAAACGACCCATCCACATTGTACTTGCAAGTCCGTATACAGGGCATTTAGGGATTGATAGAACATTAAGGAGAGCACGTGCATCCTTCTTTTGGTTAGGAATGAAAAAGATTTATAGAGAATTATATAAAAAATTGTCTTGCTTGTAACTGTTTCAAAGGACATAAAAACACTGTACTGAAAGCCAGAAAGTGACTGGTGGTTCCCAATAAATTTTATAGAGTGCATATGGATGTAGTAGGACCATTTCCTACTGGGTTAACAAAACATAATTATATATGTGGAAGCATTTACTCGGTACACTCTTACTTACGGAATGTGGGATAAATCTGCAAATTCATTAGCCCAGGTGCTGTGCTCTTTCATTACTAGGTTTGGTTGCCCGAAAATTTTTATAAGTGATAATGGTCTTGAGTTTATAGATAAGGTGGTGAAATCTGATACGGACATGATGAAAATTGAACACTTTTCAGTGACCGTATATAGGCCTTCAGCAAATGGCTTAGTAGAGTCACATAATAGGTAAGTAGTGCGAAGTTTACGTTACTTTGTGGCTGATGACCCCCTTCATTGCCGTGCCATGTTTCCTACAGCTGAGTTAGCTTTGAACATTGCATATAATGCTTCGCTCAGGGACATGCCTTTCTTTTTAGTGTATCGACTGGATCCTGTGCTACCATATACGGTACTCATTAATTCGCAACAATTGCCAAATTATTCAACTGAGCAATACAGTGTATATTTATTAAATCTATTGAGGGGAGTAATGAACACCATTGAAAGGGTTTTTGAAAAGAGCTAATGAAAATCACAGGTTAAAGTATGATGGTCAGTTAAAAACCACACAATTAAAAGTATTTTTGAGCGACCGTGTGTATTTGAAACGATTACAACCTAGGAAACACAAACTAGAGCCAGCGTATTTTGGTCCTTACCAAGTAAAGATGGTTAAGTCTAACACAGTTGTGATACAAAGCATTGTTAGCGGTGCAGTGTTTGAACACCATCACGCACACGTACATGTGGTGCCTGAAGAGGTAGATTTCAAAAGTGTTCCTCCTTACCCCTGCATACGTGATATCCCTGGAGTTGATGAATAAAAATTTTTTTTTTCTCTTGCAGTTGTTGTTGTTTGAACAGACCTCATTTCTTCTTTCGTGTTTTAGATAAACGTGATGATAACAATGTGTTATGTTGATGCTAAATTTATACGTAAAATGTTATGGTAATTATTGCTGAGTGGAAATACGTATAATATTGTTGAGTGAACCTAAAAACAATCAGAGGTTAAATAGGTTAAGTGAGATCTGTCAGGCGGATGCTGTATTATTCATGTATTTATATGATTCCTGGTTGGTGGGGCTGGGGCAGTTCCTGAATGGTAAGTGGCTGTGGGATTAAAGTTCAACCTTGAGGATAGGCAGTGTTAGAGAATGTGTAGATGTGAATTCCTTATACTTAATGTTATAGGAGTAGGGCGGGAAGATGAATGATTTTCTCGGGAAAATGGCTAGTGATCTCCGGTTTAAAGTTACAAGTGCAAGTTTTGTAGTGATTTAAATAAATGGTGAAACGGTGGTAGTGAGTTGTGTTGCGAAACTGTGCCATAAACCCGGACAAGTAAAATCGATGAATGAAGGGATATCTAATCCTACCCCTGTCCCGCCCAAGAAGCCCGTATTGCCCGTAATCAGAGGGAGGTTATTGATGAGGTTATATAGACCTGATGTTATGATTTTTTTTTCTTCTCACTTTGTGTATTCTGTGTTTTGGTTGCAGAGGTCCTAAGAAAAAATGAGTGGAATTATTTTTATTTTGTTGTGTACATTTTTACATGCAATATTTCATGTTTTGTTTTTTTGTGGAAGATGTGTTATTTTTCTTTGGGGGGGGGGCGTGATTTCTATATATATATATTCTGTGTTGCATTTCTGTTAAGTACATACCATGCCTATTCCGGGTTGGAGTATCCTCCATATATCATAGACTGGTGAAGGCAAGTGCGCACCTCCTCCTAGAGTGAGGAGCCTGGGGGTAGAGTAATGTCCTAATTCATGTATATAAATGTGTGTTTTATATCAAGGCAAATGAACTCAATATTCATGAGTATTCCACAAATACCTACTGAATGTGTCAGCATGTTTTGCAATGATTGCATTTTGTAGACGAGGGAGTTAGTTGCCGGTGAGCACTCGAGTTGACAAGTCCCTCACCTAATATGGTAGTTGTGTATTGTGTACTTATGAACGAACCTTTTGTAATAAATGAAGAAAACCCATATGCCGACGTCTCATTATCCGTCTGCACGGGTCATAAATATATATATATATATATATATATATTTATATATATATATATATAAATATATATATATATATATATATATCCATATACCATATACGGATATATATATATATATATGTATATATATATATATATATGTATATATATATATATATATACTTATATATATATATATATATATATAAATATATATGTATACTTATATATATATATATATATATATGTGTGTGTGTATATATATATATATATATATACATATATATATATATATATATACACATATATATATGTATGTATGTATATATAATATATATATATATCCATATATAAAATATATATATATTATATATATATATATTCCTTTGCTTTTTGAGTTTCTTCGCCTCTTACTATCCTTCAGTATATCTATGACACTCCCATAAGCTTATATTAATCAACTACCGAACAAAATCAAATATCCTTATTAACATTTATTTCTACTTCCATCTGGATGGAACATTCCATCGCTAAATTACTTTTGTATATATTTGCTATCAG
>NC_090729.1:8075277-8137777 GCF_036898095.1 Palaemon carinicauda
CCACAGTTGAATACCTACGTTGGGCGGAGGACAATTTTTTTGAAAAGAATGCGACAGGATGAGAAACTCCCTGCTCGTCATTCTGCAACAACACCGCTCCTACACCAACGTCACTTGCATCCGTGGCAAGAGAAAAAGGAAGGTCAAAATCAGGAGCTCTCAAGACAGGGAAATTAATAAAAACTCTTTTTAAATTATCAAAAGCCCTTTGCGTTTCATTCGTCCAGACAAATGCTAAATTCTTTCTCAAGAGATTTGTTAACGGATCGGCTATATCCGAAAAATTCCTAACAAACCTTCGGTAGTACCCACTCCAACCAAGGAATCTTCTGACATCTCTCCTACATTTATGGACTACCATGTTTTCAATACTTTCGATATTGGCCTGCTTAGGAGCAACTTTACCATTACCAACCTCATGACCCAAATATACCACCTTCGCCTTTGCGAAATCGCTTTTCTTTAAATTAATTACCAAATTTGCCTTTTTCAACACCTCAAATAGTGCCCTAATACGTTTTAAATGGGTTTCCCAATCATCGCTATAAATAACAATATCATCAATATACAAAACACATCCTTCTAAACCATGGACTAAAGTATTCATTAACCTCTGAAAGGTGGCAGCCGCGTTCTTCATACCAAACGGCATAACTTTACATTGAAACAATCCCTGTGGTGTTACAAAAGCAGACAGGGCCCTTGCCCGCTTTGAAAGAGGAACTTGCCAATAACCTTTCAACAAATCAAATTTGCTAATGTATTTGGCCTTCCCCATTCGATCAATACAATCCTCAATTCGAGGTAATGGATAACAATCAGATTTAGATAACTCATTCAACTTACGGTAATCAAAACATAACCTGAAATCACCGTCGAATTTCTTTACCAATACAACAGGTGATGACCAAGGACTTTGACTAGGTTCAATTAGGTCATGTTTTAGCATATAATCCACTTCCTTTGCTACAACCTCATTTTTGAAGGGATTCAACCTGTAAGGAGATTGTTTCACAGGAGTGGCGCTACCTACCTCTACACCATGTTCAAGGACCGAAGTCCTACCCGGTACATCCGAAAATAATTCTTTATAATTAGATACTAAATTTTTCAAAGACCTTTGTTCTTCCTTACCTAAATGTGAAATTACTCCCGAAAATTTTTCCAAAGACTTTCTATTATCCGACCGCCATTCACATCCATTAAAACAATTATCATCAATACCCTCCCCCTCTGAAAAAGAAAAATGGTTATTGTTCTCAGAATCTACCGTGTTCCCAATAGTTGCCACAGGAATGACTTTTTCCCATTCCATATAAGCTTTCAACATATTTACATGACACAGTTGAAAAGGTTTCCTTCTTTGAGGTGTCTCCACTAAATAGTTAACTTCACTTATTTTTTTCAAAATTTTCCAAGGACCTGAAAAAGAAGCTTTCAATGGATTCCCTGGGAAGGGTAACAAAACCAATACTTTATCGCCTACCGCAAAGTCGCGTGCCTTGGACCTTCTCTCAAAGAAAAACTTCATTCTTTTTTGGCTACATAATAAGTTTTCACCCGCAAATTTCCAAGCCTTGGTTAATTTATCGCCTAGATTAGACACATAATCCAATAAATTAACCTCAGGGACGTCTCACTCCCAAGACTCACGAACCACATCAAGAGGACCTCGAACACAATGGCCAAACACAAGGCTGAAAGGCAAAAAACCTAAAGACTGACTTGGGACAGAACGAAAAGCGAACAACAAATAAGGTAATTCCTTATCCCATTCAGAACCATTAATCAAACAATATTTCTTTACCATGGATTTCAGGGTCTGATAAAATCTCTCCAGAGCTCACTGGCTTTCCGGATGATATGGAGAAGAGGTCACATGTTTTATATTTAACTCTGCCATTTTATCTCTGAAATACCTGCTAACAAAATTAGAACCACAATCCGATTGAATAATCTTAGGCATCCCAAACCTGGTAAAAAAGTCAATTAGTACATCTACAATTTTAACACTTTTTATTGTACGTAGTGGTATTGCCTCGGGATATCGAGACATCCTATCCATGATTGTCAAAATATACTCATTACCACTACGCGTCTTCGGTAATGGTCCAACCACATCAATAATGACTTCCTTAAAAGGTTCGGAAACTACAGGAATAGGACAGAGAGGCGATTTTGGAATCCGCTGATTGGGTTTACCGACCCTCTGGCACACATCACAACTATTGACAAACTTCTTTACATCTGCCTTCAACTTCGGCCAATAATAATTCCCTAACAATTTGCAAGAAGTTTTATGAATTCCAAAATGGCCGGCCAGACCACTTTCGTGCGCCAATGACATTAACTCCTTCCTGTAACCAAAAGGAACCATTATCTGTTTCACAATTTCATAATCAACATTATCCACCCCCAATGGCCTACTCAACCTATATAAAATATTATTAAATATCTTAAATTTGGGACCAGTCATATCAGACACCTCCCCTGACTCGATAGGGAGTTCCCGAAACTCCTTTTTCTGGGCTTTGATTAGCTCTTCAGTAGTCCAATTTAACTTGTCCGTTAACATTCCAAGATCTACAGCTAGGCTATCTCTACGATCTAAACTACTTAAATCTACATCAATTGTTGACTCTGCAGCGTCAACAATTCTAGCACTAGAACGAGTAACTGCTGCTACTTCACTATCAGGGTTAATCAATATCGGACAATTATTATTCTTCATAGCCACATCATTCCCTAACACAACATCAACCTCCTTAACCAGGAATTTATCAACTATGGCCAATTTCAAATTCCCTGCAAAGGAAGGGCAGATTAAATTAAAATTTTCAATAGCATACGACTTTACGGAATCAGGAAAACCAGCCAATAACACAAATTCCCCACTTTTGGGTACAAAATTACAAGGTAATGCCTCCCTTAGAATCAAAGACTGAGCTGCACCGGTATCACGCAAAATACGCACACGTCTTTTCTCGGACGAATTGGCGAAAGAGACACTACCGAAGGACAAATATCTGTCAAAACAACCAGGTAGTCATTGATCAGCGGATGTTGTTGGGGTAGGTTCTCTCTCTCTCTCTTCCACGCCCATCACTGGCCTAACATTAGCATTTTCGGATTTTCTAAACGCATAGCACATGCTCTTTATGTGCCCCTTCATATTGCAAAAGAAGCACGTCAATGTTTTCAATTTCTCTGGATTATATATATTTTGCCTATTACCTCTGTTAGGAGAAAAATTATTATTAGCATTACCCTGATTATTACCCTGATTATTATTATTTACATGATTATTTCTGTTAAACACCTTAGCATTATTATTCGGATTAGCATTATTATTCCTACCCATCTTAAACCAACTAGACTTCACATTTGTCGTTACTCCCCCTAACTCACTCTTATGAGACAAGCAATATTCGTCACTAGCGATAGCTACCTCCTGAACGGTCTCGAGTTTTAACTCTTCGAGGTGGACCTTCAGCTTATCCGGGACACACCTCTTAAACTCCTCCACCAACATTAACTCCTTCAATTTCTCAAAATCTCCCACCTCCTTGGACTTGAACCAATCGCTAGCATACTGTTCCTTCGCCCTGGCAAATTCAACAAAAGTTTGTTCCCTACATTTTTCTAAGTTCCGGAAGCGTTGCCTATAAGCTTCAGGGACTAACTCATAGGCCTTCAAGACAATAGCCTTTACACTCTCATAATCTGCTGATAGATCCTCCTCCAGCGTTACATATACCCTCTGGGCTCTTCCAACCAATTTACTTTGTATAAGAGTGGTCCAATACTCTTGGGGCCACTCCAACCTTGCAGCAATCCTCTCAAACGATACAAAAAACTCTGCTACATTATTTTCTTCAAATTTAGGTACAAATTTGAGCGCCTGCGATAAATTAATAGCAGGAGTTACTAACCTATTTGGGGAATGGGCGGAGGAAAAAGAAACTGGGTTTCTCATAGCAATCTCATGCTGCCTCTACTTTTCTCTTTCCCCTGCCTTAAACTTTTCCATTTCAAATTCCATTTGTCTCAGGGCAATTTGCCTATCCAAAATTTCTAATGACACTACATTATCAGGTTTCACCTCTTGTTCCCCACTTTTCTTTACAGTTTTAACATAAACATAAATGTGCAATAGCAATATACCCTTTCTAATGGACACATCATATTCCAATTCAAAATGCTCTGCAACAATTTCCAAGTCTTCCCTATTTAACTCTGCCAACCTCTCTTGCCACCCCTCTCCTCTAAGGAGTTCGAATACATTAACAGCCATGATCACTTATTCACACAAAACACTAAATTTACATAAAACAACACCGAGGAGGTGAAAATACACTGCCTGAAAAAAAAAATTACCCCAAGAATTAACTTTGCACAAACACAGGTGAATACTCAGGAACAAAAGATCCTGTCACGGTCGCCACTTGTGATGGCTGGCTTTGACCACCACTCAAAACACTACACTTATCAAATAGTATTCACCATCATACAGTACTAAGTCCACTAAAGGTGGAATAGTAACCAAACATCAATACGAGTGCAAAGTCAACTCAAGGGGACAAAGAAAACACCACAAAAATTTCCTTAATTTTGATACATAATAACAAGACAGAAATAACACCTGAACCACAATAATACAATAATAAATGATACACACTCAATCTTAACTCCCTGTAAAAGAAAACAATTACACGATTACAGAAAGATCATCAACACATGCATACTAAATGGAGAGAGGGTCCAGAAAGGAGAAGGCCAACGAAAAGTGAGAACATCCTAACAAATACAAAATAAATATCCCTATCAAATTGACGATGGCTGGTGTGATTGAAAGGCTTTCACAAGCTCCACTAATGACGTCAGCTGACTATCAACGGTCGTGATCACGATACTTAAGCAGGTATAAATATTATTACCTTGGGACAGAGAGGTCCCCTTGGCTTTTACTGAACCAAGGGCAGTGCACAAAATGTTAAGATGATCTGGGTCCTTGCTGCAGTGAAAGGATATCCAAAAAGCTAAATAGCTTGACACTGTAGCTCTGCAATGGCGAGGAGTAAATATAATCCAGTAGCAAATGTCGTGCCCTTCAATGTTGGAGGCTCAGAAACACACTAAGGAACCATCCTCGAAAAAAACCCCTCCAAAACTCCGTTCACGCAGGAGCGCAGCCACGTAACCAACACCACTTGAAAATAAAAAACAGCCGTTAGTCCATTATAACCACTAACATAACCACCAGTGAAAAGATAAACAATAAAACAGGAAAACAATAAGTCTACAGTATACTTAACCTTATACATCTATAAAAACTTAAATAATTTAGAAATATATAGCAATGATATTACAATATATATATTCATACATATATATCTATATATATATATATATATTCATATATAAATATATATATATATATATATATATATATATATATATATATATATATATACATATATATATATATATATATATATATATATATATATATATATATATATATATATATATTGGTGTGCTACTGTCTTAAGTATGAGTTGTTTTCAGATGTATTTAAATGGTTTACTGAATACATCTTAATGGTTTTTAAGTTTTATTTTTAATAAACAACAGAGTTAAACATCTCCATCACTGGAGGAAGCTGTGTTGGTCCACATGACCAATTCTGGTGAAGTTTAGATATGAACTGAATAAATTATCGATATCACAGATATCGTATGCTTGCTTTAATTTAGCCACGTGACGGAATCGGAAGACACCTGCATCCGGTGACGTCACAAACTTTCACACTAGGAGACAATGTGTTGACGTTAAGAAAGAATGTCAATTTGCCGAGGGTTGCATTATACATCCTGTTTATAATTTGAATGACTACAGCAAATCTCAGGGTTAGCTCTTCCAACCAACATGACATATTACGTCATTTGTTTTAAACATGTAATATTACTATTCTAACTATTACATAAGCTCGGCCAGCTATCTCAATTTTTTTACAAAAATTTAACAACAAGCCGAAACATGGTTATTAGGTGTGACTGGACATACGTATTATTCTTTGTTTAACTTTAGCCATAACCAACTGAGGACGAATGTCCAAATAGGCACATTAAAAAATAATAACAATAATGCATACAAAAAAGATATTACCAAAGCAAAAAGAAAAATGCATGATAAAACCAAGATCATATATATGGTACATTGCTAGCAAATGATTACATGGTACCAAAAAACAAAATAAATTCTGACTTACAAATGATTCGGTAACTTGATAAAGAATAATTGTTACCTTTGTCAGAAACAAGATACTCAATTTTTAGTGCACAAACACGAATTCCTGGTACGTACACGTACCACGGTTTCGTACATATATATATATATATATATATATATATATATATATATATATATATATATATATATATATATATATATTTATATATAGCCTAGGGCTGATATATTTTATTAGATGCCCATAGATTCTGTTATATATTTTATTATATTTTTTTTTTTCTCTTTTCTTTTTTTAACATTCCGGCTTATATACTTTTATTAGATGCCGAGAGAAAAAAATGATTTATATCCTTTTTTATTTTATTTATTTTTTAAATGTTGTTTTAAATGTATTTTTAACAATGCAAATGTAGAGAATTTCTTTAATTACATATTACTAGCGTACTAATCAGCTTTTCATACAAACATCTTCCTGACAAATTACTCCCTTAGCGAATGAGGTGGCCACTCATACAGCTTTGAACTGGATCAGGTAGGGGGTATTGTCAGGGCTATGCAACTCGTTCCTTTGTAGCTGCTTGCTGTGCCGTAACCTACGCCAAACAAGGATGTTCACGGCGATAAATATCATCACCGTGACACACAAACTAGCCAGTATTATGGGGTGAAGAATCTCTTTATAAGTCGGTGACAGGTGGTCCTTTTCGGTAAGTTTCATCAACCGCTTTGCCACACGGCTGTTGTAAGGGAGAGGAAGTGCTGGCATTGTAGAGGTCCACGTGAAGTTCGCGAAGTAGGCTCGTTCTCTGATGATTGTCCGTAGGCCAGTCACCATGGAATTTGGGGAAGTCCCGATACAGCCATCTGCTGCGACGAAGATGTGGTTGAAGGATGTGGATCCGTCAGGGCATGATACATTGAAGCCGTCCTTGTCGTATCGTATCCACGAGCCATTATTTAGTCTGCAATTGAATTCTTTATTGTCAAAGGGATAAAGCTTATCCAGACAATTTTCACTTGTATGGGAGAGAGCACCGTCTAGCACTATACCTAACTCGCATGAATCCATTAAGTTTTTACGGAATTCAAATGAGTCAGCTGTACATATTTTTCTATCCATTGCGTCTGAACAGTGAGTTAATTGATTTAAGTCTTTAATGACCGTATATGTTTCCTTGTCTGGGGAAATCAATACGTGTCCTGTCAAACTGGATATTACTGGATTTGAGTGATTCGTCATGAAAGTCGGAAATGGTGATATCCTGTAAGATTGCCAGGCATCAGAAGAATCAAAGGGAATTGTAATCCTAATTTTGTTATTATCTACGTTTACTGTAATTAGGCTGTAATAAAATTCTAACCTATGTTCGTCTAACAAAGGAACATAGCTTAGTTTATCCCTTCCGTTCTCCAGAACTAATTTTAAGTAACGTATAGGCAACAAATGGGGCGACAATACACCTTTAGTTGCTAACGTGATAGCTTCTACATAATCCTTGGATTTCTCAATGAAATGTGCAATTCTGTTATGTATGTGATCTATCTTTGAATCATAATACGTTAATGTTGCCAACAAATCCTGTACTTCCATAATTTGAACGATATTATCTGAATGTTCATTTAACAAATCCATAATTTTATTGATTGAAGCTAACTGATCCCTTAGTTCTGACATAATCAATTCATCCTTATGAGTCAAGAACTCAATTTTCTTATTTTGATTACTAATTTTAAGACGATTGGAAAGTCCTAAACCTAAACTTGCAACAGACCCAAAGATGCTTAATGCAGCATAAATGAACGGATTCCGTCTTTCTTTATGTTCGTGTCCTACAGTCCACATCAAAAGGTCATAAGCCAAAGATCCAGTCTCGCCAGTCTTATTTTTCAAGTCATCAGATAGCATCTCTGCAACTTTTAATGTTGATCCAAGCAAACTCTTAGTAGTCAAATGAAAATGTCTCCTATGCAACTCATCCAATGATGCAGAAAACCTTGAAATGGCGGTTCTTAAGCTAGTGACATCATTCTCTTGAAGAAAAATTGCTTGCATATGCACTTCGACAATTACGTTGGTTGATGCAATAAAAATGTCTTCTTGTCTTTCAACTATATTGCCATATTTAAAATATATATTCTTAGTCTTAGAACTCATCCCATACCAGAAAAATGTCTGAGCGAACAATATCACTCCCAACAACAAAAAATTCATCTTGGAAACCTGTAACGAGAAAAAATATATGTAATTACTCCTGTATTAAAAAGAAAACTTTTAGTCACACAAAATAAAATTTTTCCTCACTTCTTTTCCTCTCTTTTCTTTTTAATTTCTTATGTGAGACAATGGTACTATTCTCTCATCCGTGGGTTGGGCTACGTTTTGAATTCTAAACCTATTGGCCGTTAATGTTTCCAAAATGTTAAATGGGCCTTCAAACTTAGGTGTTAGTTTATAGTTGAGCCCTTTTCTGACATTGATTTGAATATAGATGTTATCACCCACGGTATATGTTTTAGTTGGTTTCGCTATTTTATCATGATTCCTTTTCATTATGATTTGTGATTCTTCTAAATTCTTTCGAAGGATATCATATCGACTTATACTTGCATTTATACATTCTTTTAAAGGATTTGATAGATTAGTTGTAGGCGTTAATACATGGAAAGGTGTTCTAACTGGGGTACCATACAATGCTTCATGCGGTGACATTTTAATTGATATATGATATGAATGATTCAGAGTACTCAGGGACGCCGGTATTGCAATATCCCAGTTGGGGTCTGATCCCCCTAGTGTTACCCTCAATATGTTTAATATCTTCCTATTTGCTCTTTCCACTAGCCCATTCGACTCTGGGTGATATATCATGGTATTAATCTTCTTTATGTTGAGGAATTCACACAATGAGGTAAGAAAGTGATTATTAAATTCACCACCTGAGTCTGAGATTATCATGTGTGGAATTCCATGTTTACAAATGTAACACTCGTAAAACTTCCTAGCGCATTCAATCGCAGTTTTAGTTTTAAGCGCTATTAGTTCTGTATATCGAGTTAAAGCATCTATAATTACTAAGAGGTGCTTATTTCCTCTGTCTGACTCGTAAAATCCTGTTAACAAATCTTAATGTATTCTTTCAAAGGGTTGATTGGGAACAGGATAAGCTCCTAGGCTGACAGGTGTTTTCGTATGCCCTTTGTTTTCCTGACATGTGCGACAATTAGCTATGTGTCTTTTTATATCTGTAAGCATTGTATGCCAATAAAACAATGATTTGGCTTTCTGTGACATTAATGAGAACCCAGGGTGTCCATGTAATGGATTTGAATGCAACCAATTCAGGACAGTGGAAATAAGTGAGATTGGTACTACTACCTGGTCGTTAGTTACATGTGGTGTATTGCGGGTTTTCCTTGTCACAGTCCTACACAGAATATTATCTTTGATTATATAATTCTGCTGCTTATACTTTATATATTCTTTTTCTTTATGATTGCCTTTCAAAGCATTTATAATTGTTTCTATTTTCTGATGTTTTCTTTGCTCAGTCTGTAACAATTCAGCACTCCAGCCTAAATCTTCTTGTTCAGATATTGTTTTTACAATAGGCATGGATGTTGATATATCTATTAATTCAGCTAAAGACTCCGTACATGATGACACGGGGTTGCGTGATAATGCATCCGCAATGATATTTGCTTTCCCAGGTAAATACCCGATTCTTGCGCCAAAATCTTGAATGATTAAATGCCACCGAGTTCGTTTAGGGTTGTGATTGAAGCCTTTAAAGAACTCTGTTAGTGGTTTATGGTCAGTAAGAACCTTAACGGGATAACCGTAAATTATGAACTTAAAATGCACTAGCGAATTAACAATAGCTAGTCCTTCCTTGTCTATTACTGCATACTTACTTTCGGAAGTTCTCAATTTTCGAGAATAGAAAGCTATCGGGAAAAACTGTTTATCATATTGCTGAAGCAATACCCCTCCTACTCCTAAGTCTGAGGCGTCTGTTGCAATGAAGAATTCCTTACCGAAGTCAGGAAATTTTAAGATAGGAGAACTACACAGTTCATCTTTCAAAGTATTAAACGCCTGTTGATGTTGCTCAGACCATATGAAATCTACGCCCTTCTTCGTAAGATCAGTTAAAGGAGCGGCTATTATTGAATAGTTGCGTATAAAACGCCTGTAATATCCACTACAACCCAGAAATTGCTGTATTCCCTTGACATTAGTAGGTATGGGAAAATTACGTATAGCCGACACCTTATCATGGACTACTTTAAGACCTTGGCTTGACACCATGAAACCCAAATATATTAATTCTGTTTTGAAAAATTCACACTTACTAATCTTTACCCTTAAGTTATGTTGTCTTAATCTCTGTAGTACTAGTTCTAACTTACGTAGATGTTCTTCTAAGGTGTTGGAAAAGATTACAAGATCATCCATATAGGCATGCAATATATCCCCTAACAAGTCTCCAAACACTATGTTAATCATTCTTGTAAATGTTATAGGAGCACAACGTAAACCAAAAGGCATCCGTAAAAATTCATAATGTCCCCTGGCTGTGCTGAAGGCTGTGTATGGGATACTATCTTCTTCTAATGATATCTGGTGAAAGCCTTTAAGTAAGTCCAAACTGGTAAAATATTTATTCTGACCTAACAAAGACAAAATATCGTCAGTACATGGCACTGGGAATCGATCAGGGATCGTTTCCTCGTTTAGACGACGAAAATCGACGCAGATACGCCATGTTCGATCTTTTTTCGGTACAACTATTAAAGGAAAATTATAAGGGCTATTTGATTTTCTAATGACTCCTTCCTCTAACATTTTACCTACTTCATCATTTATTTCATTCTGGAATTTCATAGGGAGTCTGTACGAGGGTACATATATAATTTTTTTCTTGTCTTTTAACCTTATTTGATGCTCGATCACATCTGTTTTTCCTAAGGATCCATCCGTAGTGGAAAAGACATCTGTATATTTAGTTAAAAGTTCAAAAATTTTCTGCTGAATTTCTTCGTCTTGAATGTCCTTACTGATTTTATTTTTAATAGATCGCAAAAGGGACTCATCCGCAACTGATTGAGAGTGATTGATTTCAGCAACGGTAAGAATACGATGTTTATAAACTTCTACATCCAAGATATGTTGATTTTTGTGAATTACTAAAGTGTTATTTAAATGATTACAGACTTCGATATTACATTGCTGATGTGAGCCTACTGTATAAATAGCTTGTGTGACAGACAATCTGTTGGTTTTCAAAGTATCGTAAAGGATTAATATTTCAGATCCCGGTAGTGTTTTCTTTATTTGCACTATTAAATTCGAAGGTATGTTTGGTTCGATATATTGCGTGCAAGATGATATTACGGGTGAACGAGAATTCTGCTGGGTCGCGTATATTATTTCTTTATTAGTGAGACAAGTTATTGGTTCTTCAACGTACGTTACGGTTACATTTGTCGTCTCCTTTTTATCCAAAACTGACTTTAAAGTATTAGAATACTTATAGAATTTCCCTTTGATATACACGCCGTGCTTGGCAGGAGCTAAGATAATGTTTTGATTTCCCATAGATGGGTATCCTATAATTACAGCTGGATACATATTAATGTTTTTCACAACAACAAATGTATCGGCAAACGTGCGATTACCGACTCTGAACTGAATATGAGTTATGCCTATGACGTTTAATTCATTATTTCCTATACCTGAAAGTCTAATTCCTGATTTTTCAATCGGAAAGTTCGAAAACAACAAATGATGCGTCTTCAAATCCATAATATTACGTGGACTACCAGAGTCAAAAAATAACGTAAAGGATTTGTGTTCTAAATTTACAGCATATAAGGTTGGCCGTAACTCATTTTGGCTTATTATTGTATGAATTCGTTGCAAATCTACGGGAGCATGCACTGTTTTACTTAATTCGGCCGTGTGTTTCATAGGAAAATCTATTGTCTCACAATTATCTGATAAAACATTAAATTGATTATTCAATACTATTGATGTTGACATAAATGACCTTGACCCAACATCACTCTCTTCCCCTCTAGAGTTAACTATGTGGTATTTGCTTTGCTCTGCACATTCTGAAAATTAGGCTGACTTTGCGAGGTCTGGTTTGACGGCCCAGGCTCAGCGATATTTGAAGAAGTGTTTGTTTGTTTCGGACTCTGAACTGCATTGACATTTTGTTGTTTCTTCTTATTGTTAAAATGAGGATTTTTCTTTTTATTTCCATATGGAACTGACTGTGGAATTGACTGTGTATTTCTAGGATATTGTTGTGTCTTACGCGCGTAACATTGACTATAAGAATGTGATGCTGTGTTGTGAACTGAACAAAATTTCGTTCTACAGTCTGCGCTTATGTGACCTTGACGTTTGCAGTTGTAACACGTCACTCCCGCTACTGGATTGTTAATTACGTTCACTGTTTGTGGTTTTGTTTCATTCTTAGCAAAAACTTGAGTTAACACGGGATCGAGATCTGGACACTTGGACATGTGTTTCTTTATCTGTTTATAGACATCCAATTCCGTACTTGCAGGCATTAACTTCTTATCAAAGCACCGCACTAAAGCTTCAGGCAACATAAGTGTCATGCAAGTTAAATACATTAATCGTAAAAAATCTTTCACGGAGATGTTATCGTTAGTAACCCAAGTGGAATTACCTAAAATGTCCTGATATTCGTTAAGCCTATCAGCTATGAGAGCTGCTCTCTCAACAACATTAAGCCGATTCATAGTGGCTTGATTAAGTGTATTTCGTAACGTTAACACTACATCCAAAGCTTCCTCACCCCCATAAATCGCGCGTAACCTAACTTTGAAATCATCCCAAGTAACTGCTTCCTGAAATGAAACTCCTCTTAAATACGCACTCGCATCCCCCTTAGAAAAATCTATAAAACTTTTAGCTTCTTGTAATTGTACAAAAGGATCTACGATTTGTTTGGCATTTAAATGGGCATCAACGGATGAAATCCATGACTCCACATTTTGTGGCAAGAACCCGTTGACACGACCTTGAAAAGGAAGGATTGCTGACCTGGCATTTACAAGCGTCACAATTGGAGGAGGATTAGCCTGGCCTACACCACTAGGTCCAGGGGTAGGGCTGACAGGAGGAGCCATGACTGCTGTATTTTTTTTTTCTATCTCTTTGACCCCTTTCAATCCTATCAAAATATCTATATGAGTACAGACGCCCACTGCGTAAACGCATATGTATAATAAAATTCCCCCAACAATGTTACTAATCCCAAAACATTTCCCCCCAAGAGTTTATGAAAGAAAAAGGAATTAGCACAAAGAAAGAAAAATTCTAAATGAGAATTCGGAGTTTCTTATAACAAAGTTTAGGAATTCACTCACCCCAGTAATAATTGACTAACTACTTGTGATAACTACACTTCACTGCCCAAACTGAAATGAATACAAAATCTCTGTACTTAGCTTATAAATGAAGTCGACACGTCCTCTCTCTCTCTCTCTCTCTCTTGATGTTTTGTTAGCGATGTCTCGTTCTAGTTTCTTGTTGAATGTAGTTCTTCCTGGATATGTCTTGCAATTGTTGAACGCCAGTCCTTGGGTTTCCTAGGATGTTGATTGAAGATTCAAGTTGTATACTAACATATGTTGATGTTAGCTTTTCCGTTGGACTTAGTCAAAATTGTAGATTCTTGTAGATAGTTTTGAGTTCTTGAAGATCTTTATCAGGATTACAGCTTTTATTTTGAAGTCTTGAAGATCATTCTCTGGTTTTACAGCTTTTATGTTGAAGGTCTTGAAGATATTTCTCTGGTTTTACAGCTATTTATTTTGAAGTCTTGAAGATATTTCTCTAATTCTTAGAGTTTAATCGCTGTCTTAGAGTTTAACCGCTGCCACCATTTATTGGTGTGCTACTGTCTTAAGCACACATTGAGTATGAGTTGTTTTCAGATGTATTTAAATGGTTTACTGAATACATCTTAATGGTTTTTAAGTTTTATTTTTAATAAACAACAGAGTTAAACATCTCCATCACTGGAGGAAGCTGTGTTGGTCCACATGACCAATTCTGGTGAAGTTTAGATATGAACTGAATAAATTATCGATATCACAGATATCGTATGCTTGCTTTAATTTAGCCACGTGACGGAATCGGAAGACACCTGCATCCGGTGACGTCACAAACTTTCACACGAGGAGACAATGTGTTGACGTTAAGAAAGAATGTCAATTTGCCGAGGGTTGCATTATACATCCTGTTTATAATTTGAATGACTACAGCAAATCTCAGGGTTAGCTCTTCCAACCAACATGACATATTACGTCATTTGTTTTAAACATGTAATATTACTATTCTAACTATTACATTATATATATATATATATATATATATTGTTACGAAGCAGGTCAAGCGTTATAATGAATATTTAATTCATGTAATACATTTGTGAATTCAAGAGATGGGTAGCCAGCTCGTAAGGAGAGTTCCTCTCTTTCATGTTTAAGTAATGTATACAAATTACATAATACTTTCTTCATTAATTTAGTTGTATTTTCATTCAATTCAATAGATGTAGATTTACGTTATTTTTAGCAATATCATTTATATTTAAGATAGTTCATTACAAAGTCTTATGTAACTTTGTTTAGGTATGCTGTATGACACACACTAGGTAGGAACACCAGGGCTTACATTATCTTTATGTTTCCAAGTGGTTAGAAAGTGCATGATATTCTAGAATTAGTTTCACTCTTTTTTTATTATTCGAGGGGATGATTTCAACCCCCCCCCCCTCCCTGCTGCGAGAATGATCTACTGGAATAATTAACTTAATATATACAGCCAATAGAAATGCATACATGGCAGAAGAGATCCAGACAGTCCCTTTGAAAAAGCCAAAGTTCGCCTGCCCTCTCTTCTCTCAAGTGTGTGTCCTCTCAAACGTGAAAAAGTGATTTTCATACATATATCGTGTGTGGTGTTGTTAAAATATTGCTGAAATTTTGGATGGTAATTCTAGTGTAGTGTGGTAATGTAGGTACATTTAAAATAAATTTTTTCAAATTGCCCTGCTAGATTAGGTTAACCCTGGATAGGTACGGTCCTCGGACACCCCTTTAAGGGTATACTCGGACGCGAACGACCCCGACGCCAAAAAAAATTCTTGAAAAATCAGTTTTTGCAGTAACCTCCTTTTTTCTTTTGCCAAAAAAAATTCAATGAATGCTTAAAACAACTGTAAAGATAAATACTACTCATCTGCAGAAAAACTATTTATTATAAATATTTTAAAAAATTAAGTAGAAAAAAAATAGACCTGACATAAAAATTCATAAAAAAAAAGTTTATACATATATACACAAATCCTTTTAGGAATTGATTCTTGAATGCTTAGGACACATCTTGATGTATTTTGGATGAAGTCAGACCCATGGAGGTGAAGATCTGAAATGAGAAAAAAAGGGTAACTTTTTTGGCCAAAAAAAATTGTCCAAATTTCATGAATTTTTTTGGGTACCCAAATGAAATAGGAAGTGGCTAATTTTTTTAGGGAATAAACATATGTTATCCTAAAATAGAAATATGTAAAAAAATCTTCATTATTTTGTAAATTACATTTATATCAGGGGCCATATCTAAAGGTAATTTTTTGAGTACTTGGAAATTTCGTAAAAAAATACATATATTTAATATATAATATGATATTTATGCAGGTAAAAATATACCAAAATATCACAAATTCTATAGGGAACAAGAATATATATAGATAGGGCAGCTTACGCTTCGGATATGTCCACAAAATGGCCGCCAACCACACTGACTCAGACTCCCTAATCTGCCACTTGAAATGTAGGAAGAGTATGTCAATTTCAAGGTGTTATTTACTAATCTAATTATTATTGGATATGCATAAAAATTGTATGGTGGGTTGCTGGATAATTGTCGATTATTTTACGACTATAGAATTAAAATTCTGACCCAAAAAAATTTTTTTGAAGGGAAATAAAATCGAAAAAAAAAAATGTAAAACAATATTTTAGCTAAAAAAATTTGATGATATTCAATCAAAAAAAAAGTAAACAAAATTTTCCGACAAATAAACATCTAGAGGAATCATTACTCTGTGATAGTTCCTTAGTACGTAGTAATTTTGAAAGAATTGGGAAAAAACGAAAAAATGGCAATCACCGGAAAATCGAACACATACCTATATATACGCCATATCTGGCTAAAAAAAAGATAGGCATGGGTAGCCAGATCATCTAGAAACACTTTCCAACACTATGAAAATATAAGTTTTGCGACACTACTTGCCAATTCCTTACGGTAACATGACTAAGCAAAAAAATGCAAAACAAATAAAAAGGGGCACTCGTGGAAAAATGGCCATTCTAATATACGGCATTTCAGAAAAAAAAAATTTCAGCCACGTGCTAGGCAAACCATCAAGGCATATTTTCCGACAAATAAACATATAAATGAAATATTACTCTGTGATAGTTCCTTAGTACGTAGTAATTTTGAAAGAAATGGGAAAAAACGAAAAAATGGCAATCACAGGAAAATCGAACACATACTTATATATACGCCATATCTGGCTAAAAAAAAAAATAGGCATGGGTAGCCAGATCATCTAGAAACACTTTCCAACACTATAAAAATATAAGTTTTGCGACACTACTTGCCAATTCCTTACGGTAACATGACTAAGCAAAAAATGCAAAACAAATAAAAAGGGGCACTCGCGGAAAAATGCCCAACATTCTAATATACGGCATCTCAGATAAAAAAAAAAGACATGCAAGTGTTAGCCCAACCATCAAGGCACACTTTCTAACACATAAACATGAAAAAAAAATCAATAATATACGGCAATTCCTTACTACGTAGTAAATTTTTACAAATATTGAAAAAAAACAGAAATTGGCAACCGCAGTTAAATACCCAATATACCAATAACTACGTCGTATCTGACAAAAACAAAATCACGCATGGGTAGCCAGATCATCTAGACACACTTTCCAACATTAAAAAAGCAAAAGTTTTACGACACTATTTGGCAATATCTTACGGAAAAATGACTTGGCAAAAAAATTAAAAAAAATTAAAAAGGGACACTCGCGGTAAAATGCCCGACATTCTAATATACGACATCTCAGATAAAAAAAAAGACATGCACGTGTTAGCCCAACCATCAAGGCACACTTTCTAACACATAAACATGAAAAAAAATGAATAATATACGGCAATTCCTTACTACGTAGTAATTTTTACAAATATTGAAAAAAAACAGAAATTGGTAACCGCAGTTAAATACCCAATATACCAATAACTACGTCGTATCTGACAAAAACAAAGTCATGCATGGGTAGCCAGATCATCTAGACACACTTTCCAACACTAAACAAGCAAAAGTTTTACGACACTATTTGGCAATATCTTACGGAAAAATGACTTGGCAAAAAAATGAAAAAAAATGAAAAAGGGGCACTCGCGGTAAAATGGTCCTCGTGGTGATGAACGACATTTTAACTAAAAAAAAAAACATGCACATGGTAGCCAAACAATCCACCAAGACTTTCCACAACTGATAACCTATACAAGTTGCACCATTCTACGACAATTTCATAATACGTAATAACTTTGATAAGTATGCAAACTACCTCAGAAGGGTAAACTCGGACGCGAACGACCCCGACGCGTCTCAGAAATCGGGGAAGGAGTACAGCTACAGCAATGCACATCTGGACACTACTAGAGCGTGTAGGGGAGACACCTCCTGCAGGTCGATCACCCACAAATTCAGTCACAGGGGTGAGTCACGTGAGAAAAACCTGTTTTTTTTTGACGCTCGGGGTCGCAAACGACCCACCGTACCTATCCAGGGTTAAACAGTTAAGTGGATTAAAAATTTTGCTTAGCCATACTGTAGCCTCATGTGAACCAAAAGATATAAGTATAAAAATTACATGTATGTAAATTATATTATTGCATGTTCATTAGAGTGTTAGGGTGTTAACTCTTATCATTAATTGTCAAAATTAAATATCTGTGTAAACTAATTTCCAGTGAAAAAAGTGATTGTGAGTTTGTAAATTAATTTCCAGTGAAACAAGTGATTGTAAGTTTTCTCAAAGTGTCATTTGTTTGTATTAATCTAAGGTTTAGTTCAGATTTCAACTTTGAGTGATTTATTTTTGGTGCTAACTCTTCTATATTGTTAACTTTTTATAGAATATATTTATTTTTGCTCAGTGGTTTGCTTCTATTCCCTGACTAAGAACCGAGGTAAGAGGTGGGTTTTTTAATAGTTCACATAACTAATCACGCAGTTTTGTTTTGGGTGTAACATAAGAGACCTTTGGATATTCAGTGTCCACATTTATTGTGGTCTGTGATTTGCGTAATATTTTCAGAGAACGGGTATTAATTTTCAAGTGTAAGAGACTTATATATATATATATATATATATATATATATATATATATATATATATATATATATATATATATACATATATATATATATATATATATATATATATATATATATATATATATATATATATATATATATATATATATATATATGTACCTCATACTTGGGATCGAACGCTTGCCCCTTCTAATGAAAGGCCAGGTCGAAACTAACCATTTCACGAGAGACCATAAAAGAAATTGGAACCTGACGCTACCTAGCTGTCCGAGGATTTACCTGGTGAGACATCAGTCTCTTACCAGCGAGTTTTACCCAATTTCCCGGCCCACCACGTGACACAATTGGTAGTAATTCATTCAAATTACCCCTAATGAGTCAATATGGATAAATATTAACACAACATCGTGTTCAAATAGAAATAAATTTCTACCTCATACTTGGGATCGAACGCTAGCCCCTTCTAATGAAAGGCCAGGTCGAAACCAACCATGTCACGAGAACATAAAAGAAATTGGAACCTGACGCTACCTAGCTGTCCGAGGATTTACCTGGCGAGACATCAGTCTCTTACCAGCGAGTTTTACCCAATTTCCGGCCCACCACGTGACACAATTGGTAGTAATTCATTCAAATTACCCCTAATGAGTCAATATGAATAAATATTAACACAACATTGAACTATGCCGATTTTGCAGATCAAAAAAAAAAATTGTCCATTATTTGGCATAATAAGTAGTTTATATACTTTTCCTGACCTTGGCCTTGACTTTATCCCAATCACTCTTAAAATCTACTTACATGGTTATTGGATCATTGCCATTCATGCCACTAAATTTTAAGGGCTTTGGTCAAATAGCTTTTGACTTATCGGAATCATAAATACAAAGATATTTAAACTTATGCCTATCAAAACACAATCGTTGCAACGAAGTTTAAACGTAAAGATAGCATCAGTGTATATTTCTGAAAAATGTCTTGGACAAAACACGTAAATCTAATATACTTTGATAATAAACAGAGCTAAATTGCAACGCTTTCAATTATTAATATAGATTATTAGTGAAGAGGAAAGCAATGCATGGAAGTGAAGAGCTAGGAAAAAAGGGATAAATTTTTCTTTTATTAACATGATTGAGAGAGAGAGAGAGAGAGAGAGAGAGAGAGAGAGAGAGAGAGAGAGAGAGAGAGAGAGAGAGAGAGAGATAGATATTACCATGTCGAGGTTTTTCTGTTTTGATGGTATATAAGTATCATATACCAGAGATAAATACGCACGTCTGTTTTCTTTCTTTCTCCACCATACCTGCAACTCGCAACGGTTGGCTAACAACTTGGTACCTATAGTCAATTTCTTCTAATGAGGCGCATTTTCACCGACTCGCAGCGGTGCCCTTTTAGCTCGGTAAGGTTTCCTGCTATCTGATTGGTTAGAATTATCTTGTCCAACCAATCAGCGATGAAGAAACTTTTCCACGCTGAAAGGGTACCACTGGGAGTCGGTGCAAATCTTCCTCACTAACAAGAATTGACTATAGTAAGTATTCTGTTGAGAGAACAGACGGATTTCTAATTTCTAGGAGCTCGCCTATCTGTTCTTAAAGGTCCGGTCTAAGACTAGAATGTAGTATCGAGAGAGAGAGAGAGAGAGAGAGAGAGAGAGAGAGAGAGAGAGGGGGGGGGGGGGGGGTATTTTACAACACAAGATAGTCCACTAGTAAAGGTTTTATGGTTAACACAAACATTTAAAACTGATTTTATTGTCAATTCAGGCAAGGTATCTCTCTCTGGCCTTGTACCATGACCAGTTAGTCCTTTCGAATGTAAAGCCTCTATTTACGATTACACGTGTATTTGAGAAGGACAGGGAGAGGAACTGTATTTGTGAAGTGATACCCTAATCTAATGAACACACTAACTATATCACAAATTTTATACAAGTCATTTGAATAAAGACTGTAATGTCTTGACGAAATACAATTAGACTCAATATAATATAGAATAAAACATCTTATACCAGATTGCTAAAAGAAATAAGATTTTCGCACCTAATTTAGTATTCATTCTGTGACATAAAAGAATGGAAAAGAAAAAAGAGAAGAAAAACCACTACAAACTAGAAATTCAAATCCAGAATAAGTTAGTTAGGGAAACCCAATAAAGTCAAGATGTCAATAACATTGGTAGAACTCTGTAAAGCAAGGCTTACTAGTATCACTCTTCTGTGTATCTTATCGAATGCAACATGCTTCGGTGGAAAGTATAACAAAATATTTGTTAACAATCTATGACAAAACAAAATCGCGTTATAATTTGACACGAGTGGAGAAAACATAAAAAAACTGTATTTACGGTTAGTCTCATAAGGATTTTTTTTTTTTAAATTAATCTGATTGCTGACTGATTAAATAAGCATTTCTTAATACAGAAAACACATCGTTCATCTTTAAATCTCCAGCTCAGGTCATGGTCGGGAATTAGTGCGTTCAGTGAACCTTTCGTTATGCACTATACGCATCATTAATGGGAAATGTTATCGATGCATTGGCCTTTATAATAATTTTCTTATTTTCCTTTCATTCCTGCGACCTTTCTTCCCTTTTTTGCCCAACTTCTAAATTTCACATCATATCTTATATTGTAATTGTTGGGATTTTTCCCATTTGCACTTATCGGCTGAATGGCCTTATAAGCCTCAGCTATGTGTTATATATTCCAAATGTCATAAATTGAATCAAAGCCAGAGACATTTTCAGATTTTGCATCTTAGATGTCATCAAATAAATATGAATATGCTTTATCTAAGGTTTATTGAAGGATATAAATCATGTTTATTTGCACGAAGGTTCATAAATCGAAATCATTTACTAAATAAAATTTCACCTACCTATCACAACTTACCATTCAATAGATTCTATTAACGAACCCATATAGTAGTCTGTAAGGTGAAATTCCCCCAGGTATCAGTTTAACTTCATCTGCTATATCTGATGGAACCCACAGACAATGATTGATTGAAGAACTTACTTTCAGTATGATACGCTATGAATGAATTATTTCTGATAGGGTAGGTATTCTTATAGAGATCGTTAAAACTACCACTCATGAATATTTGCCAATGATTCGGAATTATCAAATTTCAAAGTTTACAAAAGACTTAATATCTAAAGTCTGCGAAAATATTATTTGAAAAAAAAAAGATGAACAAATGCAATGTTGAGGCATATTCCAATTAAAAAAAAATAATTTTGTAAGAACAAATTAAACTCATTAAAACAACCAAAGATTTAATACATGCAATGTCTGTGCGTGTATTTCAGCCACGAAAGAAAGTGAGAATGAGGGGGAATTGAGTAACAAAGTCAGCCCCCCCCCCCCACCACAAAAAAAAAAGCCTTTCTAATTACTCTTACTGACATTGAAGGTTATAGTTAATATATTTTTTTTTTACTAATCTTAGACACTAGATTATGAAAATTATTATTATTATTATTATTATTATTATTATTACTATCCAAGCTACAACCCTAGTTGGAAAAGCAAGATGCTATAAGCCCAGGGGCTCCAACAGGGAAAAATAGCCCATTGAGGAAAGGAAATAAGGAAATAAAATAAATGAAGAGAACAAATTAACAATAAATCATTCTAAAAACAGTAACAACGTCAAAACAGACATGTCACATATAAACCATTAACAACATCAAAAACAAATATGTCATAAATAAACTATAAAAGACTCATGTCCGCCTGGTCAACAAAAAAGCATTTGCTCCAACTTTGAACTTTTGAAGTTCTATTGATTCAACCACCCGATTAGGAAGATCATTCCACAACTTGGTAACAGCTGGAATAAAACTTCTAGAGTACTGCGTAGTATTGAGCCTCGTGATGGAAAAGGCCTGGCTATTAGAATTAACTGCCTGTCTAGTATTACGAACAGGACAGAACTGTCCAGGGAGACCTGAATGCAAAGGATGGTCAGAGTTATGAAAAATCTTATGCAACATGCATAATGAACTAATTGAACGACGGTGCCAGAGATTAATATCTAGATCAGGAATGAGAAATTTAATACAAATATAAAATACAGTAGATAAGAAATAACCAGAGATAGCTCCTGGGTGTGAATGACTTTAAGAAGTTTTATTTTAGCTTCAAAAGTTTTTATTTATCTCAATGGTCAGTGGTGATCGAAAACATCCGGATCAGTGACCACAATCCCAATGGGAATCTATGTAATTCTCGAGATTCTATCTGTGACCGAGCTCGAATGAAAATTCGAACATAACTTTCATTGGAGATGGGTAAAGTTACCAGTATGTTGAATATTACACCTCATGTATATATATATATATATATATATATATATATATATATATATATATATATATATATATATATGTATATATATATATATATATATATATATATATATATATATATATAAATATATATATATATATATAAATAAATATATATATATTTATATATATATATATATATATATATATATATATATATATATATATATATATTTATATATATATATATATATATATATATATATATATATATATATATATATATATATATATATATATATATATATATATATATATATTTAAATATATATATATATATATATATATATATATATATATATATATATATATATATATATAGGCTATATATGTATATATATATATATATATATATATATATATATATATATATATATATATATATATATATATATATATATATACATATGTGTGTGTATGTGTATGTGTATTTGTGTGTATGTATGTATATGTGTGTTAGTGTGTTTGTGTTTATGTATAAAAGTACAGTTCTGTGAAATTTCCGCTTGAACATGGATAAAAACTAGATTTTGTTACTTCATAATTCTCAATATATAATCCCAGTGTCCGTGATAGGGAAAATTTACAATGCTATTTATATTCAAATCTCATTAGATGATATAAATTACTGTACGTCTTTGTGAAATCTTTCCATTACAGCTGGTAAGTTTTCAATAATGAACAGTTTTCATTCGGCATTACGTGTTTTCCTAAAAAAATTTATGATTGTGTTAGGGCAGTGTTAAATCATATTTAAAGGGAATCTCTCCTTTGCAAGTCCTGCTGGCATAGGAAAGCCTGAATTCCATAATTCTCGGACAATTGCAAACAGGATCAACGAGAGTGAGTTTACTACTCATTACCGTGTTTCAAAGGAGCAGCAGGGCAGTATACCATCTTACTGAGAGAGAGAGAGAGAGAGAGAGAGAGAGAGAGAGAGAGAGAGAGAGAGAGAGAGATTGGATTTTTTTCTTTTATAACATGTTTCGCATGTCCGGAAATTTTCAGATATGCTTAAAATTTATAAAACACATCACTTCTGTCTATTTGAAAATGTGATTCACATTTTCTTGATCTAACTTCATAAAACATGGGTTATTAATAACATGAGCAGAGATGGCCTGCTATAATTATAATGAGAAAACTTTTGCTTCTCAAATTATTTAAAGATATTCATGTGACGTAGTCGTAGGTGTGGATTAAGAAGCTAGTACAGTGGTAACGTGTTTGCCTCGCATTCGCGTGGCAAGAGATCGATCCCCGCCAAGGGCCGTGAGTTTAAGCTGTTTACTGGGGAGGCTACTGCTGTGGTAGGGCACCACAGTAGGGGGTTGGGCTTGCCCGGCTGACGTTCTGGTGATCATCTATTCTGATGGAACTGGAACTGAAACCAGACACCTTTAACCTTTAGAGAGTAATGACTCAGTAATCGTGAAGATAATTGGTATTCAAATCACGACTAGGGATCAGTTGATGTGAAATAGGGCTCTCCAGTTATTATATTAGCGTTAAGTTTTCATTAGCACACCTATTAGTGCCTTTCTTAATATTTAATAATTACAGGATACGATCATTCTCTGGTATATATATATATATATATATATATATATATATATATATATATATATATATATATATATATATATATATATGTATATATATATATATATATATATATATATATATATATATATATATATATATATATATATATATATATATATATTTGGGCTCAAGCCATGACATCCTGATGGAAGGTTCCTTTTGATAGCTTCCTTGGGTATATTAACTATAAGGATATTCCCAGAGAATTAAACCACAGGTTATCACAGAATTCTTACTTCTGGTGCGAGTATCCTAAAGGTTTCCCTTTAAGACATCGTATATCAACAGGGGACGCATGTATCAACACGCCACATAGCTATCTGCACCCCATATAGAGTTAACACTTCGATATGGAAAGGTGGAGAATAACTGGGGAGCCGTTCCACAGTTAACTCGTCCGTGGCTACTTTTGGTACTCGAAACGTAAACAAACGGACGCCATTGTTAAATGACGTCACGTCCGTCCTCATCCCTCTGCTTGTAGCTACCTTGCATAGACGGATTTTCCCCTTGTGCGTTTTTTATCGGCTTGCATCTTCGTTATGTCGCTACCTTCGGCCTCGCCTTCTTCTGGAAAGTTGAGTACCAGGTCCCAGTATTGTTTAAATAAGCTCTGGCCGTAAAGTAACTTATACTTTTCGTAATATTTCGTGTTTTGTGGCGGAGCTGTGCTGCTACCGGACACGCCATTTTATGGCGGAGCTGTTCTCTTGCATGCCTTATTTAGATAGTCAGAACAGCTTATTCCGGCCTCTTAACTAATTGATATTGTTAGTTATTTAGTCTTCATAGCTAGGAACTTCATATATCGTGTTTTAACGCTCTATTATCCGGTCATCGCCTGACCCCATACTAGATTGCTAACTTAGCCCCTAGGCCTGTTTGCCTAGCACCAGTGTTCATGCATGATATATTCCAGTGATCCTAGGTTAAGTTATGAAGATAGTGGCATTATTTATCATACTGTTTACTGTGATGCAAGTGTTTTTCGCCTTCAGGGACCATATAGGGGACCGGTTTGATTGCGTACCTTTCTAACCTAACCTAAATGTAGGAACCCCTATATGCTCTCTCCATCCCCTGCGTACGGTTATTCCCTCTGTGTGGCCATGCTCCCCCTTCTACATAGGGGAATCGTGTCCATAATCAGAGTAATTATCGCTTCTCGGTCTACCCTATGGGAATGATCCCCCCTTAAGGTTGCAACCGAGAAAGAGGAACGGCCCTGTCCTTCCTCAGTTGCTTATGGTTAGGTTACTTACCTTTCCATGCAACTTGCGATGTGTCTTTCAGCCTACCTAGCCTGGGATTTAACACTCCTTATCTAGGTTAGGCCCTCGGGGGGGGGGGGGGGGGGGGGGGGGCTGGTTCGGTACTCTTATAGTTTGAGACGGTACTCCGGCACCGTTCTCATTCTGGTTACCTACCCTAGGCTAGGGAGCGTCCTCCCTTTCCTTGGTGGCCGTTATTGTACAGAGCCTCCCCTATGGAAGACCCCTCTTCTTCTCCCTCCCCATCTATCCCTTGGTATAGACTAGCCTATACATAGGCTAGCCTATACATATCTGTCCCCAGTCCTACAACTCCTCCTTAGGGTGGAGTGATAGGGCTATCTTGATCTCCTGTTGAGCAGGCCGCTCTGGTACATATACCCTTCATAGCGTCCTATGGGGCTAGCCACTGGCTGCGACTTGTCCAACAGGGGTTCCCCCCTCTTGAGTGTACCCTAACCCTCCCTTGGGTTACCCTGGCACCCGGCCGACTGCCGGCCCCCTGCCATTGGATGATAGGTCCCTCTCCTATCATGGGTACACTCCCTCAGGTGGGATGCCAGAGGGGTATGCGATCTTACCCCTCCAATCCCTCCTTATCTGTCTCTCTATCTATCCCGGTGCCGGTCCCTTGCCGCCTCTACTGCCGGCGATACCGCCCTTCCTTTGGTGACACACTCATAACATACCCTCCCTCCCCTAAGTCGCCAGCCTTCCGTGTGCTGGAGGGCTGCCGCCTTCAGTCGGCATGCAGCCGATGGCCCACCCTTCTATTACCTAGTTTCGGTTGTCCGGCCTTCGGCATGGATTTCCGGCGGTCTAGGTATCCTAGCATATTCCGCCTCACCTTATGAACAGATCACCAAGCCGTCAGCCTTCGGCTGCCGGAGCCGCCGCCTCCCACCGGCGTGCCGCCGCTGTGCCGGAGGCCGCCAAGTCGTTATTATGCTTAGATCCTTAATGTGTCTGCCTTAATGCCTTACACCCTGCTGGAGCGGCCTCCGGTGTCCGCCGGTCTGCCGGCGCCTTCCGGAAGCACCAAGGGACTTGCACCCCTTCTACTATCTGTCGACTACATGCCGACAACCCTACACTGCAGCCAGATGGCTTAGCCACTCCGATAGATAGGTACTGTCTTACCATTCTACTAGTGGCTTTGCTGTCTTCTTGCATATTACAAATTTCCAGCATACTCTGTGTGTCTTAGCACGGTTGGTTGCCGGAACCTAGATCTATACGGGGTCTCCTACCACCCCTTTAACCCAAGGACCTGAGTGGTCTCAGTCCCTGATACACCTCACAGACAATCTCAGCTAGAACTTGGCTTCTACCCACCACGGGGATCCATGAGGATTTCCGTTTTGTGTCCCTCGGTCACAAATAAGATTGCCTATTGATAAGGTTACGGTAACCAACTGGGCGGGATTCACAAGTATGTGTCTATCTACTTCCTTTCCCCTCTCCTCTCTTCAACATTACAATATTCATGAATTATTTAATGTTAAGTAAAAGTTTAATTACTTAGAAATTTAACTTTAGAGTAATGTAAGTCATTCTTATGCCTTCCATATACTCATGATCTCTTTCTTTTACAGGAGGAGTATATGAAGTGTGACCACAACTTCTGTGGAGTGAAGCGCCCGGACTTCTACGGGCACAAGGCGTGTCGGACCCACGCCCCCTGCGCCGCCAAGAAAGGCGACCTGAAATATTGGGACCCGTAGCACTGTAGTCTGCAAGAGTCTTCTGGTTGAAGCGTTCAACTATCCTCCTTCAGCGGAGGTAAGGGACAACGCTCGAGAGAAGCTACGCAAGTGGGTGCGTGGCTTCCAGAAGAACGCCACCGGACCATATCTCGCTACCGAAGATTTGAGGGCCTTGCTATTCCCAAAGGCATCAAAAGACTCAGTGGTCCCTAGTGATCAGATTCCCACCGTCCAGATAGTGGTGGAACCTGATGTGGTCATGGCCCAGTCCATGCACGATTGCCGTTTAGATTCCGATAACGTGGAACGTATGTCGGAAGTGTCGGAGACTACGGAGAGAAACCTCATGGGCGAGGAGCTCGACTATGAGGAAGATCAGGTGGAATACCCTGATTCGGAGCATGAGGTAGCCCCCGCTTCTACCCCTGCACCAACTCCTACACCGACTGAGGAATCACTTCCTTCTACATCCGCTACCCCGGACCCCATCCCATCTAGCACTCAGGAGATCTTCAAGATGCTTGAAGCTCTCATGGATAAGAAACTTCGTGAGACTCATGAGTTTTTCAAGTCCAACATCGGGAGTTCTAAGCAACCGAAAAAGATTTCGGTTAAGGACCTCCCTGCCTGCTCGGATACTAACCCATGGAGGTATGCCGAGCACATGCCGATCACCACGGGCAAGATCTTCATCAATGAGAAGGTCGGCTCGATCGCGTTGGAAGAAGTGGAGTTCTTCCCGAACTTTGAGGCTTACCCGGACTGTTACGTCCGACTCAGGTCCGAACCCGCCTCTAAAGAAGAGACCGAGCCGAAGGAGGTTATTGTGTTCGATCTATCGAAGGCCCAGTCTATGCTAGCCAATGCGGTGAAAAGTAGGGGGTTCACCAATTCAAAAATGCCGGCGCTTAGTAAGAAGCACCCGACCTTCGTCGCACCAGATAATGCGACCTTCCCCTTTCTCGAAATGGCTTTCACTGCGGTACATAAAGCAGTAGAAGAAGGGAAACCTTGCCCTGTACTGGAGGAGTGCAGGCCCTTCTCCCTGACCACTCCCCCTGATGATAGGCACTGGAAAGACGTCCAGTCATCCTTCATAGTGGGGAAGTTAGAGCCTGACGTTGCTGGTCGTCAGTTTAACGAGGACCTCCCAAAACTCAACGATCACCTCCTTCATAGGGAACATGATACAAAGGAAAGGCTTGCCGCATCTATGTCCTTCCAGGTACAGCTTGAAGTCATGGCCGGTGACACTAGGGTCCCTGACTTTTACATGGTCCTTGCCAAAACACATCTGGCGACGGTCGTGAAGGATCTGTACAGCTTCACTAGGGCTCGTAGAGCCTGTCGTGAATTCGTGTTCGCAAGTGCTACAGTGAGACACGAACCCCGGAGGCTGATTTCCTCCAACATCCGGGGTAAACACCTCTTTCCCTCCTCCCTAGTGAAAGAGATCACCGACAAGGCCACCACGGAGAACAGGAACCCTCTCCATAAATGGGGCATGTCAAAGAAAAGGAAATCCTCTCAGGACGACGGCCCTCAACCTAAGAGGAAACCCACGAAGCCAAAACCCCAGCAACGTCAACAAAGAAGGCAGTTTCCGGGATCCGCTACTCCCCAAGTGGCAGCTCAGCCACAACAGACCTTTCAGCTGGTCACCCAACCGGTCCTGTCACAGTCACCGGTCTTCACCCCTGCATTTGAGCAGCAATCCACTACCTTTCGTCCCAAAGGTAGAGGCTCAGGCAGAGGCTCAGGCAGAGATGCGTCTCGCTGTCCCTCCAGAGGCAGAGGAGGAAGGGGAGCTAGCGGCCGAAGTAGCAAACCCTCGGGAAGCCAGAAGCAATGAAGTGCTTACGGTGTGAGGAAGACTCCGCCAATTCTAGGATCGTTGGACCTTCGATCCCTGGGCACACAGCATCGTCAAGAAGGGACTAGGCAGGAGCTGGACTCAACCACCCCCAACCTTCCAGCAATTCTTCCAACAGTCAACCCCCCTCCTGGAAGAATATGTCCTAGAACTCTTGAACAAGAAGGTGATAAGGAGGGTAAAGTCAACCAGGTTCCAAGGGAGACTGTTTTGTGTCCCCAAGAAGGACTCCGACAAACTCAGAGTCATTCTAGACTTATCCCCCCTCAACAAGTTCATCGCGAACAACAAGTTCAAGATGCTGACTCTTCAACAGATAAGGACCCTTCTGCCTCAAGGGTCCTACACGGTCTCGATAGACCTGGCGGACGCCTACTGGCACGTTCCAATGAACCATCACGCTTCCTCCTACCTAGGATTTCGACTCCAAAGGAAAAGCTACGCTTTCAGGGCCATGCCCTTCGGGCTCAACGTGGCCCCACGGATCTTCACCAAGCTGGCAGACGCCAGCATTCAACAGCTCCGCCTCCGCAGCGTCCAGGTGATGGCCTACCTAGACGATTGGCTGGTCTGGGCGACATCGCTCGAAGATTGTGTACGATCCTGCAACAAAGTCACCGAGTTCCTAGAACACCTGGGATTCAAGATAAACACCAAGAAATCTCGCCTCTCTGCAGCTCAGAAGTTCCAATGGTTGGGAATCCATTGGGATCTTCAGTCACACCGCCTTTCCATCCAGCAGAAGAAAAGGAAGGAAATAGCAGGGTCTGTCAAAAGACAGCTGAAATCCAAAAGGATCTCAAGACGACAGCAGGAACAAGTTCTAGGCTCTCTACAGTTCACCTCTGTGACAAACCCAGTGCTTCGTGCACAGCTAAAGGATGCCGCGGGAGTCTGGAGACGTTCTGCATCCATCGCTCGAAGAGACCTCAAGAGACGGCTCCCAAACAGACTTCGGTTACTCTTAAAGCCGTGGTCGGAAGCAAAGGCCTTGAAAAGGTCCATTCCTCTTCAACACCCACCTCCATCACTCAACATCCACACGGACGCTTCGCTGGAGGGTTGGGGAGGTCACTCCCACCAACAACAGGCTCAAGGGACATGGTCTCCCCCATTCAAGACGTTTCACATCAATATCTTGGAGGCCATGGCAGTCTTTCTCACTCTGAAGAAACTCTCTCCGCCTCCCTCGATCCACATTCGTCTGACTCTGGACAACTCGGTGGTAGTCAGATGTCTCAATCGTCAGGGCTCGAGATCGCCCAAGATAAATCAAGTGCTTCTCCCAATCTTCCGACTGGCAGAAAAGAAGAAATGGCACCTGTGTGCAGTTCACCTACAAGGATTCCGCAACGTGACGGCGGACGCTCTATCTCGGACAAGCCCGATAGAGTCGGAATGGTCTCTAGACGCAAGATCGTTCTCCTTCATCTCTCGCCAAGTCCCGGAACTTCAGATCGATCTCTTCGCAACGAGCGACAACAATCAACTTCCTCAATATGTGGCCCCGTACCAGGACCCCAAGGCAGAAGCAGTGGATGCCATGCCACTGGATTGGAACAGATGGTCCAGGATATACCTGTTCCCTCCCACCAACCTTCTGCTGAAAGTCCTCTCCAAACGGAGAACCTTCAAAGGGACAGCGGCCCTAGTGGCTCCCAAGTGGCCCCGGAGCAACTGGTACCCCCTCCCGGGCCCAGTTCTCTCTCAGCAAGTACAGAAGTCGACTGTCTTCTCTTCATCACTGAAAGTCAAGGACCTTCATCTCATGACTTTCTCTCCCTAGCCGCGAAGAAAAGGTTTGGGATCTCGAAGAAAAGTCTAGACTTCCTCGAGGAATACAAGACCGAATCCACACGACGGCAATACGAATCATCCTGGAGAAAGTGGGTCTCGTTCGTCAAAGCAAAAAATCCTACGGAAATCACCATTGATTTTTGCATGTCCTTCTTCTTTCACCTTCATGGACAAGGCTTAGCGGCCAACACGATCTCTACCTGCAAATCGGCTTTGACTAGACCACTAGTGTACGCCTTCCAGATTGATCTGTCTAGTGATATCTTCAATAAACTACCAAAGGCATGCGCTAGACTACGCCCAGCACCTCCGCCAAAACCTATCTCCTGGTCCCTGGACAAGGTGCTCCATTTTGCCTCTAACTTGGACAACGATTCGTGCCCTCTCAAGGATCTGACTCAAAAAGTTATATTCCTTTTTGCTCTCGCCTCGGGAGCCCGAGTCAGTGAAATAGTGGCATTATCAAGAGACGAGGGTCATATCCTGTTTACAGACTCAGGAGAACTTACCCTCTTCCCTGATCAGACGTTTCTCGCAAAAAACGAATTACCTACCAAGAGATTGGGCCCCTGGAGAATCTGCCCCCTGAAGGAAGAGGTCTCTCTATGTCCAGTAGAGACCCTCAAGGTCTATCTTCGAAGAACTTCAGACTTTGGTGGAGGCCAACTCTTCAAAGGAGAAACATCGCGTAGCGACCTGTCACTGAAACAACTAAGAGCGAAAATCACCTACTTCATTCGCAGAGCGGATCCTGACAGTACACCCGCAGGTCACGATCCTAGAAAAGTCGCATATTCTCTGAATTTCTTCCAGAGTATGGATTTCGAAAGCCTCAAGAGCTTCACAGGATGGAAATCTTCGCGCGTTTTCTTCAAGCACTACGCGAAGCAAGTGCATGAAGTCAAACATTTCATGGTAGCCGCAGGTAGTGTTATGAAACCTGCAGTTTAACTCTGCATAGAACAGTGAGTTACCTGGGACTTTAACTCTACGGGTGCCTGTGTTGACCCTCGTGTGATACATAGTGATTTCATGGACACTTAGTGTTTCTCATAGACTGTTCTTTACAAGGTGAAAATGTCATAGACTTCACATGAGTGCCACATGCCTAGGGCATGATGTATTTTTCCCTTTTCAAAGACTGACGTTCCTCTAGAACTTGTGCTTTCTAATTATTTGAAATTTCTTTCAGATTCAAGATTGAAGTCTTCTAATTTCTATGTACATTTTTTATTATTGTAAATTAACTTTACATCCCTTATTGCATTTATTACTATTATAACCTGCAATTGTGAAATAAGATGTCTATTTTAATACTTGTTCGTCTCTCTCCGCTCCTATTTACACTATGAAATACATGAATGTCATAGTTTCATTTACCCCTTTCTTTGAAATGAGAAGAATAATATGTTTTGTCTGTATTATATACTCACCTATGCTGTGTAATATTCCTAATTGAATACTTACTTACGCCATACCTTCGAGACCAGATTGTTCACTAACCATGGAATATAGTGACTAACCATCACTTATCTACTGTTGAGAATGTTCCTATACGAATATTGACCATTCTGTCTTGTCTCCGAGTCCTTCACGAACTCTCCGCTGGGTGAGTAGCCCTTCGATGACCACTTTAAATTTTGGTATAACCCGTTGGGCAGGAAGCTGGATCCCCACGGAATCTCTACCGAGGTCACATTACATACCTCTACTCAAAGCCCTTGGCACTTACTCTAATAGGGGGAAAATTTCCACGATACATTGATTCTCTGGTGCTCTTCCATCAGGACGTCATGGCTTGAGCCCCAAAAACGGATTTTGAGCGAAGCAAAAAATCTATTTTTGGGTGAGATGGCCATGACGTCCTGATGGACCCTCCTTGCTATTCTAGTCCGGCCTTTCAGGCCCCGCGCTGTCCTGCTGTATCATGGAGATTAGCAAGTAACTGGCATCAGGATGAGGACGGACGTGACGTCATTTAACAATGGCGTCCGTTTGTTTACGTTTCGAGTACCAAAAGTAGCCACGGACGAGTGTAACTGTGGAACAGCTCCCCAGTTATTCTCCACCTTTCCATATCGAAGTGTTAACTCTATATGGGATGCATATAGCTATGTGGCGTATTAATACATGCGTCCCCTGTTGATATACGATGTCTTAAAGGGAAACCTTTAGGATACTCGCACCAGAAGTAAGAATTCTGTGATAATCAGTGGTTTAATTCTCTGGGAATATCCTTGTAGTAAATATACCCAAGGAAGCTACCAAAATGAACCTTCCATCAGGATGTCATGGCCATCTCACCCAAAAATAGATTTTTCGCTTCGCTCAAAATCCTTTATATATATATATATATATATATATATATATATATATATATATATATATATATATATATATATATATATATATATATATATATATATATATATATATATTATATGTAATATATGTATATATATATATATATATATATATATATATATATATATATATATATATATATATATATATATATATATATATATATATATATATATATATATATATATATATATATATATATATATATATATATCATATATATGATATATCTATCTATATATATATATATATATATATATATATATATATATATATATATATATATATATATATATACAGAGAAGGAGAGAGAGAGAGAGAGAGAGAGAGAGAGAGAGAGAGAGAGAGAGACTTTATTCTATGTTTGGGTTTCCCCAGGTCCCTCACTGTCAGGCACCTCGTATATCCACCAGAGAGTTGCTTATGCATCTTACGGTGTATTTTGCATCTTCCAGTCTTGGATGGTCTGAGGTGCATCTTAGGTGTTTATCGAGCTTATTGTTAAACATATCTACGCTCACTCCTGATATGTTTCTTAGATGAGCTGGCAGCGCATTAAATAGTCGCTGCATTATTGATGCTGGTGCATAGTGGATTAATGCCCTGAGTGCCTTCCTTAGTTTTCCTGGTATAGTTTGGACTCTATTAATCTACCTCAGCTTACTCTTTCTGATATTTTTATCTCCATGATGTTTTCAGTAATTCCTCTGATTTGTTTTTATACTTGTATTATCATATAGCGTTCTCTTCTCCTCTCTAGACTGTGTAATTTTGAAAATTGCAGTCTTTCCCAGTAGTCAAGGTCCTTAACTTCTTCTATTCTAGCAGTAAAGGACCTTTGTACACTCTCTATTTTTGCAATATCCTTTTGGTAGTGAGATTACCATATCACATTGCCGTGCTCGAGTGTACTACGTACATAAGTTTTGTACAGCATAATCATGTGTTAAGCTTTTCTTGTTTTTAAGTGTCTGAATAGCATTACCATTTTTGCCTTACATTTACCCAACAGTGTTGCTATTTGGTCGTTGTATAACATATTCCTGTTTAACATTACACCAAGGTGTTTAATTGTTTCCTTGTTTGTGATTGTCTCGTTATTAGGTCCCCAGTATGCATATACCATTCTTTCGCTGTTTTATTGATTTATTGATTAGAATTTATCGGAGTTAAACACCATCCTAAACTTGCAACTTATCCAAAGATGTTTAGTGCAGCAAAAGTAAACGGGATACGTCTTTCAAGGTTATTGTGTCTTACTGTCCACATCAGAAGGTCACGAGCCAAAAATTCGGCCTCATAAGTCTTATTTTGCAAGTCGTGTGATAGCATTTCTTCTACGCTTAGTGTCGGTGCAAGCGAACACTCTGTATTAAAAGGAAAATGTTGTTTATGCATCTCATTTAATGAAGCAGCAAACCTTGAAATGTCTCTCTTTAAGCTAGTGACGTCATTCTTTGGGAGAAAAATAGCTTGCATGTTTACTTTTATAATTATATTGCTTGCAGTAATAAAAACGTCTTCTGTTCTCTCCACTATAGTGCCATATTTAAAATCAATACTTTTAGTTTTAGGGCTCGTCCCACACGAGAAAAATGTCTGAGCGAGCAATACCGCTCCCAACAATAAAAAATTCATTTTGGAAACCTGCAATGAGAAAAATATATGTAATTACTCCTGTATTAGGAAGAAAAAAAAAATTAACATACAAATATCATACAAGTTTCATAGATATAAAAATTTCCCTCACTTCCTTCTCTCTTATTTTAATTTCTTATGTGAGCCAATGGTATAATTCTTTCATGAGTGGGTTGGGATACGTTTTGAACTCTAAATCTATTGGCCGTTAATGTTTCCAAAATGTTAAATGGGCCTTCAACCTTAGGTGATAGTTGTAGTTGAGTCCTTTACGTGCATTTACCTGTATGTATACATTATCACCCACGGTATATGCTTTAGTTGGCTTCGCTATTTTATCATGATTCCTTTTCATTATAATTTGTGTTTCTTCTTAATTCTTTCGAAGGATATCATAACGACTTTTGCTTACATTTATAACTTCCTTTAAAGGATTTGATAAATTAGTTGTAGGCGTTAATACATGGAAAGGCGTTCTAACTGGAGTACCATACAATGCCTCATGCCGCAACATTTTAATAGATACATGATATGAGTGATTCAGAGTACTTACTACCGCAGGTATTGCAATATCCCAGTTGAGGTCTGATCCCCCTAGTGTAAATCTTAATATGTTTAAAACCTTCCTATTTGCTCTTTCCACTAGCCCATTCGACTCTGGGTGATAGATCATGGTATTGATTTTTTTTATGCTAAGGAATTCACACAATGAGTTAAGGAAATGATTACTAAATTCTCCACCCGAGTCTGAGATTATCATGTGTGGAATTCCATGTTTGCGAATGTAACACTCGTAAAACTTCCTAGCTCATTCAATCGCGGTTTTAGTTTTAAGCGCTATCAGTTCTGTATATCGAGTCAAAGCATCTATAATTACTAAGAGGTGCTTATTTCCTTTTTCTGACTCGTAAAATTCTGTTAATAAATCTAAATGTATTCTTTCAAAGGGTTGATTGGGCACGGGATAAGCCCCTAGGCTAACAGGTGTTTTTGTGTGCCATTTGTTTTCCTGACAAGTGCGACAATTGGCTATGTGCTTTTTTATATATGTAAGCATCGTATGCCAATAAAACAATGATTTGGCTTTCTGTGACATTATGGAGAACCCCACGTGTTCATGCAATGGATTTGCATGCAACCAATTTAGGACAGTGGGTATAAGTGAGATTGGAACCACTACCTGGTCGTTAGTCACCTGTGGTATATTGGGGGTTTTCCTTGTCACGGATCTACACAGAATGTTATCCTAGATTATATAATTCTGCTGAGTATACATTATATATTCCTTTTCCTTAGGATTTCCTTTCAAAGCACTTATGATTTTTTCTAATTTCTGATCTTTTCTTTGCTCAGTCTGTATTAATTCAGCGCTCCAGCCCAGATCTTCCCGTTCAAATACAGTTTTAACAATAGGCATGGATGTTGATATATCTATTAATTCAGCTAATGGCTCCGTACAACATGACACAGGTTTGCGTAATAATGCATCAGCAATGATATCTGCTTTCCCAGGTAAATACTCGATCCTCGCACCAAAGTCTTGTGTGATCAAATGCCACCGAGTTAGTTTAGGACTGTGACTAAAGCCTTTAAAGCAGTTGGTTAGGGGCTTATGATCAGTAAGAACCTCGACGGGATAACCGTATATTATGAACTTAAAATGTACGTAATGTTTATTACTGCGTACTTATTCTCGGAAGGTCTCAGTTTACGTGAATAAAAAGCTATCGGGAAAAACTGTTTGTCATATTGCTGAAGCAATACCCCACCTACTCCTACGTCTGAGGCGTCTGTTGGAATGAAGAATTCCTTACCGAAGTCAGGAAATTTTAAGATAGGAGAACTACACAGTTCATCTTTCAAGGAATTAAACGCCTGTTGATGCTGCTCAGACCATATGAAATATACGCCCTTCTTCGTAAGATCGGTTAGGGGAGCGGCTATTATTGAATAATTGCGTATAAAACGCCTGTAATACTCACTACAACCCAAAAATTGCTGTATTCCCTTGACATTAGTAGGTATCGGAAAGTTACGGATAGCCGACACCTTATCGTGGACTACTTTAAGACCTTGGCTAGACACTGTAAAACCTAAATAGACTAATTCTGTTTCGAAGAATTCACACTTACTAATCTTTACCCTCAAGTTATGCTGTCTTAGTCTCTGTAGTACTAGTTCCAGTTTATGTAATATGCTCTTATAAGGTATTAGAAAAGATTACAAGGTCGTCCATATAGGCATGCAATATGTCCCCTAGCAAGTCTCCAAACACTATGTTAATTATTCTAGTAAATGTTATGGGGGCACAACGTAAAGCAAAAGGCATAGGCAAAAATTCATAATGTCACCTGGCTGTGCTGAAGGCAGCGTATGGGATACTATTTTCTTCTAATGATTCCTAGTGAAAGCCTTTAAGTAAGTCCAAACTGGTAAAATATTTGTTCTGACCTAGCAAAGATAAAATATCGTCAGTAGATGGCACTGGGAATCGATCAGGAATCGTTTCCTCATTTATGCGACGGGAGTCTACGCAGATACACTATGTTTAATCTTTTTTCGGTACAACTATTAATGGAAAATTATAAGGACTGTTCGATATCCTAATGACTCCTTCTTCTAGCATTTTACCTACTTCATCATTTATCTCATTACGGAATTTCGTACGGAGTCTGTGCGAGGGTACGTAGATAATTTTCTGCTTGTCTTTTAACCTTTTTTGATGTTCTATTACATCTGTTTTACCTAAAGATCCATCCGTAGTGGAGAAAACATCATGATATTGTACCAACCGTGTGTCACACGATCGTACATAAATTATTTAGTATATATTATGCTTGTATCTGTGCTCTTCCCTCGCACTAAAAAGAACCTGAATATACATGTCTGCGTATCGCCTCTGTAACATTGTCTGTCTTGTGAACATGAAAATTCCTGTTGCATTGAGGTTTTGTATATAAAAGAGAGTGTTCTTTAATAAAGTAACTCAGTTTATTGCTTCCTGCCTTTGAGTCACAACCTTGCTCTCGGCCCGTCACATTGGTGACCCAGGAAGTCGACTCGCTCCCACCGCCTTCCACCCCCACCCCCCTCGCCCCTCCATCGTTGGTACTATGGCGGACTCTACGGAAGTTGGCACTGCGGCTGGCCCGTTCAAACTTTCATCGTTAGCCAGCGGAGAGGCGTTTGCTTGGTTTCAGCGCTCAGAAGTCCAGTTTCCCATCAAAACGTGACTCACTCAACCACCAAAGCAGATTATGTTCTCACGGCAATACCCGAGAACACCTTCCCAGAAATATCCGACTGGCTTTGTGAACAAGGAGACACCACAATAGAGTATGACACCCTCAAAGCATACCTTGTGCAGCAGTACTCGCCGTCGCCTGCCGCCCGTATAGCAAAGCTTTTTCAGCTCTCGCAACAACCCTTGGAGGACCAAAGGGCTTTGCTTGCCCTCAGGGAAATGACCAGTATCGCTCGCCTTCAACCTGCCGCAGACGCCTCTCCTCGTGAGGGGAACCTACTTCGTGACGTGGCGAAGCGGCGACAAAGCCACCCACCACCCACCAATCGCTCGCGCCCCAACAAACGACTTCTACAGCCACTTACTACCTCCCATCCGCCGCAGTTTTGCTACTACCACTTCAGATTCGGGGCAACCGCGAAGAAATGTGCCAAGGATTGTCAGTGGCCAAAAAACGTGTAAGTAGGCCATCGCTCGTAGCGGTGGCCTCTCGTGTTTCTAATCTTTTCTTTTTACATGATGCAGGAACGGGCATGCAATTTTTGGTAGACACGGGGGCTTGTCGTTCTCTTTTGCCAAGGAAACTCTTCAAGACACGACGTAATCTGTCTACATCTGCCGACGTCCGCTTGGTAGCTGCCAACGGATCTGCGATACCCACCTACGATTACGAGAACCTCACATTATTGTTTAGAGACGGAAAATTCAATTGGAATTTTTTCGTTGCTGACGTCACATTGCCAATCCCCGGTGCGGATTTCCTCTCTCATTTCCACCTTCTGGTCGAAATTGCCCACCGACGATTGGTCAACACAGACTCGTACTTGTCGACACCTCTTCAACCCGCCCCCTCTAACCTCGCTCTCCACATCAGAGCACCCACGGATGCCTAAGCCCACCTCCTCACGTCGTACTCGGAAGTTTTCCGTCCAGAACTTCGCCAAACGCCCACATTTCCTGCCAAGCACGGTATTTATCACCATATCAAGACGACGGGACCCCCAGTCTTCGCAAAATTCAGACGTCTGGCACTGGAACGATTGGCAGCTACCAAACAGACGTTCGAAGAAATGGAGGAAATGAGCCTTTGCTAAAAGGCCTCCGGCCCATGGTTGTCACCCTTACACATCGTTCTGAAGAAAGACGGGTCCCTCTGTCCGTGCGGGGAGTACAGGAGCTTGAAAATGCAATCAGAACCGGACCACTACCCCCTCCCAAACATTGCCGACGTGACCTCCTACCTGCACAAAGCAAAGGTTTTCTCAATGCTCGACCTCCTGAAGGGGTATTATCAGGTGCCTATGAACCCAGAAGACATCCCCAAGACTGCCATCACCCCTCGGTTTGGTACATACACCTACAATTACTCCTGTTTTGGCCTTCGTAACGCCGGGGCCACGTTTCAACGTCTCATGGATGACATCTTAGGGAACCTCCCTTTCTGTGTATGTTATGTGGACGACATACTTGTGTTCTCCTCCTCAAAAGAGGAACACCTCCGTCACCTGCGCATCGTGCTCGACCGCCTACAACAAAACGGCCTTGTAGTCCGGTACGACAAGTGTACCTTTGGCGCCAACGAAGTGTCGTTCTTAGGGCACCGCATCACTCCTTAAGGAGTCCATCCCCTCCCTGAGAAGGTAGCAGCCGTTCAGAACTTCCCCGCGCCCTCGACCGTTAAAGCTCTGCAGGAATTCTTGGGCGTGATCAACTATTATCACCGTTTTCTGCCATCCATTGCAACCACTCTTGCTCCCCTCTACGCCTCCCTCAAGGGCAAGCCAAAGGACCTGAAGTGGGGTCCCCTTCAAGAAGCAGCCTTCTGCAATGCAAAGAAGGCCTTATCAACTGCTGCGGCTCTCACTTTTCCTATCCCACATGCCCCTCTTCTTCTCTCCGCCGATGCCAGCGACATCGCTATTGGTGCAGTACTCGAGCAAGTGGTCCCCAGCTCTCCCCGCCCATTGGCCTTCTTCAGTAGAAAACTGTCCAAGGGAGAATCGGGTTATTCTACCTCCGATCGAGAATTGCTGGCGGTGCATTTTGCTGTCCGTCACTTTCGCCATTTCTTAGAAGGTATGCCCTTCGTTATTTGCACAGACCACATGCCTCTGGTGCAAGCCTTCACTCGACAGTCTGGCGCCTGGTCTGCACGTCAACGCCGACATCTCTCTGCCGTGGCTGAATACAATTGCACCCTTAAATACGTCCCTGGGAAAATTAATCCCGTTGCCGATGCCCTGTCAAGAAACACGTTGGCTGCCGTTCAACTGGGATTGGATTACAACGCCCTGGCTGAAGCCCAATGACAGGATATAGAGTATCAAGCATGTAGGACATCCTGTACGTCCCTCCGTTGGGAAGACTTTCCCCTCAACGACTCCAACACCACCCTCCTCTGTGTCGTCAGTACTGGCAGACCGCGACCTTGGATTCCTGCTCCCATGCGCCGACATGTGTTTGATTTCATTCACGGCCTTTCACATCCCTCGTGCCGTTCTACTGCACAGCTGCTGAAGGCAAAGTTCATTTGGCACGGCATTTCTAAGGATGCTAAGGATTGGGTCCGCGCCTGAACTTCTTGCCAAACTTCCAAAGTACATCGACACACGGATTCAGGAGTGGTCACCTTTCCTCAATCTCAGCGTCATTTCGCACACATTCACGTCGACGTTGTAGGCCCCCTACCCACATCACAAGGACATCGTTACCTGTTTACTGTCATCGACCGCTCCACTCATTGGCCTGAAGCCATTCCCATGGAAACTCCAATCCCCGCCTCATGTACATCTGCTTTATTCTCTGGATGGATTGCAAGATTGGGTATCCCTGAGTATATTACTTCTGACAGGGGAACCACATTCACCTCTCAATTGTGGACATCATTAGCGAATCTCCTGGGCATCACCCTACATCAGACAACGGCCTACAACCCCGCTGCCAATGGAATGGTTGAACGTTTTCATCGCACCCTCAGAGCAGCTTTGATGTCCCGCTGCAAGGATTGCAACTGGTTTACTCAGCTTCCTTGGGTCCTCCTGGGACTAAGGACCCCTCCTATAGACGCCCTCGACGTCTCAGCAGCTGAAATGGTGTATGGCGACCCGTTGGTCGTCCCTGCTGATTTTTTTCCTTCTACAATATCTTCCGACGATCTCCAGTGCATACGTCATGTCGTGGGAAAATTTACTCTTTGCCGCCAGACTTACAAGCCCCCAGCGAAGCATCACATACCTACAGACTTGCACTCTGCAACGCACGTCTTCCTGCGCAACGACACTACCAAGCCACCGCTAATGCCCCCTTACGCGGGCCCTTTCCTTGTGATCCGATGCAGTCCAAAAGCATTCCTAATAAACATTCGTGGCAAAGAAGACTGGGTCTTCATTGATCGTCTAAAACCTGCTTATCTTCTGCCTCTCTAGATCAGGGCGCCCTTTTTAACATGTACAGTATGTAATTTTTAGGGGTGGAGCCATGTACCAACTGTATGCCACACGATCGTACATAAATTGTTTTGTATATATTATGCTTGTATCTGCGCTCTTCCCTCGCACTAAAAAGAACCTGAGTATGCATGTCTGCATATCGCCTCTGTAACATTGTCTGTCTTGTGAACATGAAAATTCCTGTTGCCTTGAGGTTTTGTATATAAAGAAGTTTTCTTTAATAAAGTAACTCAGTTGATTGCTTCCTGCCTTTGAGTCACGACCTTGCTCTCGGCCTGTCACAATATACAGTTAAAAGTCCAAAAATTTTTTACTGAATTTCCTCTTCTTCAATGTCTTTACTGATTTTATCTTTAATAGATTGCAAAAGGGATTTATCCGCAACTGATTGAGCGTGATTGATTTCAGCGACGGTAAGAATACGATGTTTATAAACTTCTACATCGAAGATATGTTGATTTTTGTGAATTACTAAAGTGGAATTTAAATGATTACAGACTTCAATATTACATTGTTGTTGTGAGCCGATTGTATAAATAGCTTGTATGACGGACTATCTGTTAGTCTTCAAAGTGTCGGAAAGGATTAATATTTCAGATCCCGACAAAGTTTTCTTTACTCGTACTATTATATTGGAGTTACGTTCGGCTCGATAGATTGCGTGCAAGGTGATATTACGGGTGAACGAGAATTCTGTTGGGTCGCGTATATTTTTTCTTTATTCATGAAACAAGTGATTGGTTCTTCAACGTTTGTTACTGTTTTATTTATTGCCTCCTTTTTATCCAAAACTGATTTTAAGGTATTAGAAGACTTATAGAATTTTCCTTTGATATACACGCCATGTTTGGCAGGGGTTAAGATAATGTTTTGATTGCCCATAGACGGGTATCCTATAATTACAGCTGGATACATATCAATGTTTTGTACAACGACAAAGGTATCGGCAAACGTGCGCTTACCGACCTTGTACTAAACATGATTTACTCCTATTACATTTATTTCATTATTTCCTATACCCGAGAGCCTTACTCCGGACTTCTCTATAAGGGAGTTTGAAAATAACATGTGATGAGTCCTCAAATCCATGATATTACGTGGACTACCAGAGTCAAAAAATAATGTAATGGATCGGTGTTCTAAAGTTACAACATATAATGTTGGTCGTAACTCATTTTGGCTTATTATTGCGTGAATTTGTTGCAAATCTACGGGAACCTCCGCTGAATTATTTGATTTGGCCCTGTGTTTGATGGGAAAATCTATTGCCTCATAATGATCTGATAAAATTTTAAATGGATTATTTGATACTACTGATGTTGATACGAATGACCCAACATCACTCTCTTCCCCATGGGAGTTAATTATGTGGTATTTGCTTTCCTTTGCACATTCTGAAAATTCGTCTGACTTTGCAAATTCTGGGTAGATGGCCCAGGAACAGAATTATTTGAAGCACTATTTGTTTGTTTTTGATTTTGAACTGCATTGCCGTTTGGCTGTTTCTTCTGATTGAACTGAGGATTTTTCTTTTTATTTCCATAGGGAATTGACTGTGGAAATGAGTGCGTGTTTCTAGGATTCTCTTTTTTATTACGCGTGTAGCATCTACTATATGAATGAGTTGAACTATTATGTATTGAACAATGTCATGTTCTGCAGTCTGCGATCAAGTGACCTTGACGTTTGCAATTATAACACGTCATCTGGGCAACTTTATTATTAACTACGTTTACTTGTTGTGGCTTAGTTTCATTTTTTTGCAAAAACTTGAGTAAACAAGGGATCAAGATCAGTACTTAGACATGTGTTTCTTTTTCTGTTTATATACATCTAATTCTGTACTTTTGGGCATTAACTTTTTATCAAAACACTGCACTAAAGCCTCTGGCAATATAATTGTTATGCAAGTTAAATACATTAATCGTAAAAAATCTTTTACGGCTATGTTATCTCCTGTAACCCATGTTGAATTACCTAAAATATCCTGATATTCATTTAGTCTATCGGCAAGGAGAGCCACTCTTTCTATAACATTAAGCTGAGTCATAGTGGCTTGATTAAGTGTATTTATTAATGTTAAAACTACATCTAAGGCTTCTTCACCATCATAGATCGCACGTAGCCTAACTTTGAAATCGTCCCTTGTAACTGCCTCTTGAAAAGAAACTCCCCTAAGATATGTGCTTGCATCTCCTTTAGCAAAGTCTATAAAACTTTTAGCTTCTTGTAATTGTACAAATGGGTCTGTGATATGTTTTGCGTTTAAGTGAGCGTCAACTGATGAAATCCAAGACTCAACATTCTGAGGTAAGAACCCATTGACCTGACCTTGAAAGGGAAGGATAGCTGAATGTGCACTTACTAGGGTTACTACGGGAGCAGGGTTACTCGGTCCGGGATACACAGGACGCGTCATTTTTACTTTAACTTTTCTTCTATCTCTTCGATTCCTTGCAATCCTATCAAAATCTCTATATGAATACAGACGTCCACTGGGTAAACGCATTAGCACTATACAATAAAGATGTGTTGCAGATTATAATAAAATCCCCCAAAATAATGATATTAAGACAAAGATATTTCCCGAGAACTTCTGAAAGAAAACGGAATTAGCACAGAGAAAAAAAAAATTTAGACGAGAATTTGAAGTTGAATATAGATTCCTTTAATGAAGGAAAAGGAAGATTTGCAAATAACTCACCCCAGCAATAATGGGCGATCGACTCGTGACAAAAAACACTTCACTGCATAAAACTGAATGAATAAAGAATGTACTTAGCTATCAGTATATATGGGCGATAATCGATAACGTCATTTCCTCTCTCTCTCTCTGGTTTTGCAAGAGTTTAGCTGGTTGATGAATGTTTCAATTTTATTTCCCATCGTATTGTTGAACGTTTATTTCCTGGTTGTGATTCTTGAATATTTGTTCAGTAAACGTTGATAAAGTTGAAGAACATTCCTTCGTCTTCTTAAGATGTTTTAATAATGTATGTCGATTGAAGATCCTGTTCCTCACTTTGTATAATATTTATAGTTGATGTTCGATGCGTTCATTTCTTCGGTGGACGTAGATACTTCGTCGAAATTATAGTCTCATTACTATTCTAACTGCTAGTTATTACAGTTGAAATCTCTGGTTATTAAAGTTGAAATCGCTGCCACCAGTTGTTGGTGTGAGAATGTCATACGCACATATTTGTTGTTCTGTCTCATATTTCTTCAATGTGATATAGAATTATTTAGAGTTGTAGGTTACTTTTTGAATAAGTCAAAGTTAAATTAATTTTAAACTAATTTATTGTTAACTCCATCACTGGAGTATGGATGGTTTGGTCAGAAGACCATTCCGTGTTGAAATATAAGTAGAACTAACAAAACATAGGTTTGCGTTGATAACGTTGTATTAGTTATCTCAGCATTTATCACAAATATGGTTAAAGTAGATTATAATCGGAAGCCATCTGGTTCCGTGTAGAGATCAAAGAGGTCAACTGTTTCTCACAGAATGCTTGTGTTATGTTGACTCTACATACAAAATGTTACCTATGCAATGATTTAGCTTGGTCTTACTTTCACATCCTGTTATGGCTTGACGTTCACACACTCCCAACTTCTCCAACGATCCCTTGGGTCATGGGTTTATAACATATTATCATTACATAAATATATATATATATATGTTTATATATATATATATATATATATATATATATATATATATATATATATATATATATATATGTATATATATATATTTCTATATATATATATATATATATATATATATATATATATATATATACATATATATATATATATATATATATATATATATATGTATATATATATATTTATATATATATATATATATATATATATATATATATATATATATATATATATTTCTATATATATATATAAATATATATATAAATATATATATATATATATATATATATATATATATATATATATAAATATATATTTCTATATATGTATATATATATATATATATATATATATATATATATATATATATATATATATTTCTATATATATAAATATATATATATATATAAATATAAATATATATATATATATATATATATATATATATATATATATATATATATACATATATATATATATATATATATATATATATATATATATATATATATATATATACATATATATATATATATATATATATATATATATATATATATATATATATGTATATATATATATATATATATATATATATATATATATATATATATATATATATTATTGAGTTCTGAAAATCTGAAGTTAGCAGGTAAGATGAGTGAATATTAAGAAACAGAGCATGATAAAAAAAATAGCCCACGGTGTGGAGGCAACTATAACACTTATATGCTCCACAAAATTATACTAAGACAACAAGGGATGCGCAGGCCCTGGATTTTGCTGGATATATTCTGATAGAATAAAAACACAAGAAAGATCTTTGATCATTCTAAAAAAACATAAATAATTTAAGAAATAATTATGACAGCCACCCAGTGTTCGAAACCCAGAGATCAAATGATATAAGTTAAGAAAAAAATTATAAATATGGTGGAGCAGTAACACCCTGCAATTATTATAAACCTGTCTGATGATGATCAATTTTGATAGACAACCAAAAATCAAACTCAAGAAATATTTAAGTTTTCATAGAGGAAATAAAAAATACTTTACCTAAACAACATTGTCAATTCATCTAAAAAAAATATTCAATTTAGTTATATCAGTCCAATGTAGAACTCCGAGTATTTCACACTATATTTCACGTTGGAAAGCCAATGATATCCCTTTCCTATCGACAAGAAATTAACACATGAATTTCCTACGAATCTATTTCTTTCAGTTTGTGTCTTTAAGCAAAGGATCGCATTTTTTTTTTTTGGCTTCCTCCAAGAATATTACATCGTTTCTGAGATGAGATATACGTATAGCATGAAAATCAATGGACAAAGAGTTATGGGATTTTTGTTTTATATATTAGAAATTACTTGTCACAATTCCAAGCTAAAGCCTACCTGTCAATATCTGTCTCCCTACATATCTATCAATCTATCTTTCTATATATACTACGCACATATACAACCACGCACACACGGACACATACACACTTATGTATATATATATATATATATATATATATATATATATATATATATATATATATATATATATATATATCTATATATATATATATATATATATATATATATATATATATATATATATATGTATATACATATATATATATATATATATATATATATATATATATATATATATATATACATATATATATGTATATGTATGTATATATATATATATATATATATATATATATATATATATATATATCCCCTATAATATCAGTGAAGGAAAAAAAACAGTCGTAATTTCAAAATATATTTAGACATAAGTGCCTCAGGTCATAAACTAAAATCTCATAATTTCAAGTTTAGCATTACGACCAGATCAAAATAACAAATTCACAAGTAATAAATGCGGACCATTCATCGAAAAATATGAAAGGAACTTTTCCATGAATTTTACCATGGGATGGAAACTTAAGATTTGTCTCATTTCTTCAAAGACATGGGTAAGATTAATACTGTAGTATTTGAAATTGCCGTCAATCAAAGAGCAGCAGAGGCTATAGTGTTTTAATGTTTGTTTCTATGGTGAATTATTGTTAAATAAAAGATAAGTACTTGTGAAAATGAACATTGGAGGAAACAATCCAAACATTTCATCAGCATCCCATATTTGTAAACTATTTTTTGTTATCATTAATGACCTATTGATTTAGCAGTGGTCTCACTAACGTTTCTATTTGGTACACACTTCTCTCTAAATTTCGGAAATCCTGAAAGATACAAGTAATCTAGGGATCGGAGGACCGTGAGTGATTTGGGGATTGAATCTGGTACGTGGTTGGAGACAGAAGTTCTGGGTGAATAGATTAGTCCCGTTGAGTGTGATCAAGTATGAAGAGACGACGCATAAACAAGCAATAAAAAAAGTATGTTAGCTTGATAAGGTACGCTCTATACTCCCAAAAACTCCCAAGTACAGGGTTTTATAGACTGCTAGATTTGTTGATTTGTATCACAGTTTATATCTGTAAGATTTTAATATTTGTCAGTAAAAGGAAATTATTTAAAAACCCTACTGTAACTTGAACGTCAGATTATATATATATATATATATATATATATATATATATATATATATATATATATATATATATATGTATATATATATATATATATATAAATATATATATATACATATATATATATATATATATATATATATATATATATATATATATATATATATATGTATATATGAAGATATATATATATATATATATATATATATATATATATATATATATATATATATATATATATATATTTGTATATATATATATATATATATATATATATATATATATATATTTATATATATATATATATATATATATATATATATATATATATATATATATATATATATATATATATATATATATATATATATATATGTATATATTTGAAATTATCAATCTGCTCCTTTTATTTACTCTTTTTTATTTTAAAATTATTATCATTATTATTATTATTATTATTATTATTATTATTATTACTTGCTAAGCTACAACCCTAGTTGGAAAAGCAGGATGTTATAAACAGAGGGGCTCGAAAAAGGGAGAATAGCCCAGTGAGGAAAGACAAAAATTAAAATAGCCCACTGAGGAAAGACAAAAATGAAAGTAAAATATTCTAAGAAGAGTAGTAATATTAAAATAGATATCTCCTATATAAACTATAAAAACTTGAACAAAACAAAAGGAAGAGAAATAAGATAGAATAGTGTGCTTGAGTGTACCCTCAAGCAAGAGAAATTTATCCCAAGACATTGGAAGACCATGGTGCAGGAACTATGGCACTACCCTAGATTAGAGAAAAATGGTTTGAATCAGGAGTGTCCTTCTCCTGGAAGAGCTGCTGAATATAGCTAGAGTCTCTTCTACCCTTACCAAGAAGAAAGTAGCCACTGCACAAATACAGTGCAGTAAACCCTTGAATAAAGAAGAATTGTTTGGTTTTCTGTGTTGTCAGGTCTATGAGGACAGAGGAGAATATGAAAAGACTAGGTCAGACAATTCAGTGTGTGTGTGTATAGGCAAATGGAAAATGACCCGTAACCAGAGAGAGGATCCAATGTAGTGCTGTCTGGCCAGTCTAAAGAACCCATAACTCTCTAGTGGTAGTATTTAAACGGGTGGCTGGTGCCCTGGCCAACCTACTACCTATATGTGCTCCTTTTCAGCTCGTTCATTGATTTATTACTTTCCCAAGAAACTTTCGTTTAGATTAGCCTAATGAATTAAAAACGGCTAGTAAGAGGTATAATTTTATATATAAATCATATTCAATAAACTGTGATATAATAAGGGACTTTCAAGAAAAAAACTAAAATCTCTTTTTCGATATTTCATAATGATACTCTATTCCTATATAATAATGGAATAATTCCACACATAACTGTAAACGGGAATGAGAAACGCGTAGCAGTGTGATTATTTCCGTCACATGTTTCCAGGGATGTCTTTTTTCCATCCCATTCCTGGTCGATTAGTTCATGATTTGATCTTATAGTGTGCAACTACGTTCAATTTGCATTTAAAGAGGTTACACAAACACAGCATCAGATCACCAGTTATGGTAAATACACATATCAAGGTATTTTCCTCTATCACTCAAGTAAACTGAAGGGCTCTTCATTTGTTTAAGAATCCACCCATAAAAGCAATACTGACTTAGTATATACACAAAGAGTTACATATACTGTACATTGTACCAACTGTGTGTCACACAATCGTACATAATTCATTTTGTATATATTATGCTTGTATCTTCGCTCTTCCCTCGCACTAAAAAGAACCAGAATAAACATGTCTGCGTTTCGCCTCTGTAACATTGTCTGTCTTGTGAACATGAAAATTCCTGCTGCCTTGGGCTTTTGTATATAAAGGAGAGTGTTCTATAATAAATTAACTCAGTTGCTTTCATACTGCCTTTGAGTCCACAACCTTCTCTCGGCCGTCACATTGGTGACCCCGGAAATCGACTCGCTCCCACTGCCTTCCACCCCCACCCCCCTCACCCCTCAATTGTTGGTACTATGGCAGACTCTACGGAAGTTGGCACTGCGGCTGGCCCGTTCAAACTTTCATCGTTAGCCAGCGGAGAGGCGTTTGCATGGTTTCAGCGCTCAGAAGTCCAGTTTCGCATCAAGGGCGTGACTCGCTCAACCATCAAAGCAGATTATGTTCTCGCGGCAATACTCGAGGACACCTTCCCGGAAATATCCGACTGGCTTTGTGAACAGGAAGACACCCCTATAGCGTATGACACCCTCAAAACATACCTTCTGCAGCAGTACTCGCCGTCGCCAGCCGCCCGTATAGCAAAGATTTTTCAGCTCTCGCAACAACCGTTGGGGGACCAAATGGCTTCGCTTGCCCTCAGGGAAATGACCAGTATCGCTCGCCTTCAACCTGCCGCAGACGGCTCTCCTCGTGAGGTAAACCTACTCCGTGCCCTTTGGATACGCCGTTTTCCCGGACCTATACGCGCTGCCATACCCAATGTCAATAGTTTACCCATAAAGGACTTGATGACCAAAGCCAACGCCCTTATGGACAGCCACTTCAAGACCTCCATCAATGCCTCCACCCCTGACAAAGAGGATGCCTACTCAACGTCAACTGAAGCTGACATGAATGCCGTAGGACATATACGCCTACCCCGTGACGTGCCGAAGCAGCGACAAAGCCACCCGCCACCCACCAATCGCTTGCGCCCCAACAAACGACTTCTACAGCCACTTACTACCTCCCATCCGCCGCAGTTTAGCTACTACCACTCCAGATTCGGGGCAACCGCAAAGAAATGTGCCGAGGATTGTCAGTGGCCAAAAAACGTGTAAGTAGGCCATCGCTCGTGGCGGTGGCCTCCCGTGTTTCTAATCTTTTCTTTTTACGTGATGCAGAAACGGGCATGCGATTTTTGGTAGACACGGGTGGTTGTCGTTCTCTTTTGCCAAGGAAACTCTTCAAGACATGACGTAGTCTATCTACATGTGGCGATGTCCACTTGGTAGCTGCCAACGGATCTTCGATACCCACCTACGGTTACGAGAACCTCACATTATCATTCGAAAACGGTAAATTCAATTGGAAGTTTCTCGGTGCTGACGTCACATTGCCAATCCTCAGTGCGGATTTCCTGTCTCATTTCCACCTTCTGGTCGATGTCTCCCACCGACGATTGGTCAACGCAGACTCGTACTTGTCAACACCTCTTCAACCCGCCCCCTCTAACCTCGCTCTCCACATCAGCGCACCGACGGATGCCTACGCCCACCTCCTCACGTCGTACTCGGAAGTTTTCCGTCCAGAACTTTGCCAAACGCCCACGTTTCCTGCCAAGCACGGTATTTATCACCATATCAAGACGATGGGACCCCCAGTCTTCGCAAAATTCAGACGTCTGGCACCGGAACGATTGGCAGCCGCCAAACAGACGTTCGCCGAAATGGAGGAAATGAGCCTTTGCCAAAAGGCCTCCGGCCCATGGTCGTCACCCTTACACATCGTTCTGAAGAAAGACGGGTCCCTCCGTCTGTGCGGGGATTACAGCCGCTTGAACATGCAAACAGAACCGGACCACTACCCCCTCCCAAACATTGCAGACGTGACCTCCTACCTGCACAAAGCGAAGGTTTTCTCAACGCTCGACCTCCTGAAGGGGTATTATCAGGTGCCTATAAACCCAGAGACATCCCAAGACTGTTATCACCACTCCGTTTGGTACATAAACCTTCAATTATTCCTGTTTTGGCCTTCGTAACGCCGGGGCCACGTTTCAACTTCTCATGGATGGCATCTTAGGGAACCTCCCTTTCTGTGTATGTTATGTAGACGATATATTTGTGTTCTCCTCCTCAAAAGAGGAAAGCCTCCGTCACCTGCGCATCGGGCTCGACCGCCTGCAACAAAACGGCCTTGTATTCCGGTACGACAAGTGTACCTTTGGCGCCAACGAAGTGTCCTGAAGGAGACCATCCCCTCCCTGAGAAGGTAGCAGCCGTTCAGAACTTCCCCGCGCCCTCGACCGTCAAAGCTCTGCAGGAATTCTTGGGCATGATCAACTATTATCACTGTTTTCTGCCAGCCATTGCCGCCACTCTTTCTCCCCTCTACGCCTCCTTCAAGGGCAAGCCAAAGGACCTGAAGTGGGGTCCCCTTCAAGAAGCAGCCTTTTGCAATGCAAAGAAGGCCTTATCAACTGCTGCGACTCTCACTTTTCCTATCCCACATGCCCTTCTCCTTCTCTCCACCGAGGCAAGCGACGTCGTTATTGGTGCAGTACTCGAGCAGGTGGTCAACATCTCACCCCGCCCATTGGCCTTCTTCAGCAGAAAACTGTCCAAGGCAGAATCGGGTTATTCTAACTTCGATCGAGAATTGCTGGCGGTGCACTTGGCTGACCGTCACTTTCGCCATTTCTTAGAAGGTACGCCCTTCGTCATTCGCACAGACCACATGCCTCTGGTGCACGCCTTTACTCGACAGTCTGATGCCTGGTCCGCCCGGCAACGCCAACATCTCTCCGCCGTGGCTGAATACAATTGCACCCTTCAATACGTCCCTGGGAAAATGAATCCCGTTGCCGATGCTTTGTCAAGAAACACGTTGGCTGCCGTTCGACTGGGATTGGATTAAAACACCCTGGCTGAAGCCCAATGACAGGATCCAGAGTATCAAGGATTTAGGACATCCTGTACGTCCCTCCGTTGGGAAGACTTCCCCCTCGAAGACTCCAACACCACCCTCCTCTGTGACGTCAGTACTGGTAGACCGCGATATTGGATTCCTGCTCCCATTCGCCGACAGGTGTTTGATTTCTTTCACTGCCTTTCACATCCCTCGTGCCGTTCTACTGCACAGCTGCTGAAGGCAAAGTTCATTTGGCACGGCATTTCTAAGGATGCTAAGGATTGGGTCTGCGCCCGTACTTCTTGCCAAACTTACAAAGTACATCAACACACGGATTCCGGAGTGGGCACCTTTCCTCAACCTCAGTGTCATTTCGCACACATTCACGTCGACGTTGTAGGCCCCCTACCCACATCACAAGGACATCGTTACCTGTTTACTGTCATCGACCGCTCCACTCGTTGGCCTGAAGCCATTCCCATGGAAACTACAATGCCCGCCTCATGTCCATCTACCTTACTCTCTGGATGAATTGTAAGATTTGGTATCCCTGAGCATATTACTTCTGACAGGGGAACCACTTTCACCTCTCAATTGTGGACATCATTAGCGAATCTCCTGGGCATCACCCTACATCAGACAACGGCCTACAACCCCGCTGCCAATGGAATGTTTGAACGTTTTCATCGCACCCTCAAAGCAGCTTTGATGTCCCGCTGCAAGGATTGCAACTGGTTTACTCAGCTTCCCTGGATCCTCCTGGGACTAAGGCCCACTCCTAAAGACGCCCTCGACGTCTCGGCAGCTAAAATGGTGTATGACGACCCGTTGGTCGTCCCTGCCGAATTTTTTTCCTTCTACAACCTCCTCCGACGATCTCCAGTGCATACGTCACGTCGTGGGAAAATCTACTCCATGCCGCCAGACTTACAAGCCCCCAGCGAAGCATCACATACGAACAGACTTGCACTCTGCAACGCACGTCTTCCTGCGCAACGACACTACCAAGCCACCGCTAACGTCTCCTTACACGGGCCCTTTCCTTGTGATCCGCCGCAGTCCGAAAGCATTCCTACTAAACATTCGTGGCAAAGAAGACTGGGTCTTCATTGATCGTCTAAAACCTGCTTATCTTGCAGACCCGCCTACAGTTTGCGTCTCTAGATCAGGGTGTCCTATTTAACATGTACGGTATATCATTTTTAGGGGGGAGCCATGTACCAACTGTGTGTCGCACGATCGTACATAATTCATTTTGTATATATTATGCTTGTATCTTCGCTCTTCCCTCACACTAAAAAGAACCAGAATAAACATGTATGCGTTTCACCTCTGTAACATTGTCTGTCTTGTGAACATGAAAATTCCTGTTGACTTGGGCTTTTGTATATAAAGGAGAGTGTTCTGTAATAAATTAACAACCTTCTCTTGGCCGTCACAACATACATATATTCGTGCGATGTAGAGGGATAAACATTGTTATTTTTCTGTGGATCCTTATTTAGTTCTTTGATAAGATATTTATCAAGTGAACAGGACTTACAGCAACGGGAGTAGATTAGAAAAATATCTTCGGAATGTTAACATTGCCAATGGTCTTTTACTTGGATTAGCTTAATTCAGATTATACGACGATGAATAGCACCGTTATTGTATTAAAAACAAAGATATGTATAGATTTTGATGTAAAATAAAATGTTAATGCTTATTTCATCACATCCTTCATTGTTACATACAATTTCAAACATAAAACATGAAAATAGGGAGCATTTACCTTCTAGTCCTAGTTTTGGCCAAATTAGTTTCAACTGTCCAATTATAAATTGTTTGTAAGATTAAAAAGAATTATATATTGTAACGCATAATACGTCCTAAAGTGTTCTTAAAGTTCTGTCAAAAACTACCGAAAGTGTTCAAGAGTCTTTTTAAATCATTCCCTTGTGTATTCATGCTGCAATCAGATAAGAAACAATCTATTATCAGTAAAACCAATATGATTCAATCTGTCTTATTTTATAGGAAAGTGGACTTAAGGTCGTAATGAATCACGACAAACTAATCTCTGCATTAAAAAGAATTGTCACACAACTATTTCTTAATATAATCTGCTCTCGATGTTTTATAATTTATGAAAGCCATTCTATTAAATTAGGTTTTATGAAAGGTTGAAGGACTTTATAATATTTGCATTACATTGTTATAAAGATTTCATCAAAGGAAAATCTACTAATTTAGAAAACAGAACATAAACTTAGTCTATTTCGTTTCAAATAATCAATTGTAATAGGTACTTGAAATAAGGAGAGAGTGGTAGTACCAATGAAAGATATAAAAAAAGGAATGTTACTATCCCTTAAATCTTTCCTCGGTATTATCTTTATCGTTTTCATGGTTCGGAAACCAATTTACAAAAAGTTTTGGGAACATGCAATGGTTTATGCTTTCACCACGTAACTTATAAATGAAGAGGAGCTGGAAGGAAAGAGAGGGAAATTAAAAAAAACAAATTGGATATAATAGAAAATAAAAGTTAGTGGAGGAGAGGAGAGAGCGAGTTTGAATACGAAAATTCAAGTGAGTCGAAATGTAGAATGACATTGGTGGAAATAACAGATAGGGAAGAGTAGAATTAATAGACCACCAAAACATTGAGGTAATCGAAAAAAAAAAAATCGGAATGATCTTTATCGATGAAGCCAGCGTTTACATATTTTTCTTATTTTCTCTTGACGTTTTTTCATATGAAAGGGTTTTCCAATTTAGTCAAAGATCAATTATATGAATTTCGTATGCACTTACAATTTTGTTCTTTTATAGTATTCTTTATCATATTATTATTCATTTATTCAATAGTGTTTTACCAATGCACTGTTTGTATGTACTTATATTCTCCTGAATATACCATTCAAATATTCTATTTTATGGTTATTAATTTATAGTAGAAATATCTATCAATATATAAATATATATATATATATATATATATATATATATATATATATATATATATATATATATACATATATATATATATATATATATATATATATATATATATATATATATATATATATATATATATATATATTATATATATATATATATATATATATATATATATATATATATATATATATATGTATATATATATATATATATATATATATATATATATATATATTTATATATATATATATATATATATATATATATATATATATATATATGTATTTATATGTATACACACACACACACACATATATATATATATATATATATATATATATATATATATATATATATATATATATATATACACATATATAATGATATCTATCTTTAAAACTTTTCATTCAAGTGTGGACTATGTACATATTAAATCTCAGCTAATAACATAAAATAACATCCTTTATCATATTCCTGCTATTTATCTCACTCCTCCAAATGTGATATGGAGTGTTCATTGTTGTTTGTTTAGACGATAAACCCATATATTGGTCTCAAACAATAAGTTGGTTTTATATGAGAAATATTTGTTCTTAGATTTATGTATACATTTCACAGATGATTTTTTGCTGCATAATAAAATCAATAATATTTTTTTCCCTAATAGTTCTGGTGTTTAAAGTAAGCGTTAATTGTCGTTTCTCCAGTACCAGTTGCAATCATTCTTGGATTCTTTTAAGTCACTCTAAAGGAGTTTTGACGAAGGCAAAACCTTTTATACGGGAGGTTCTGTGTAGTCTCCAGGGACTAACCTCTTAAACTTAGACCCCTGAATCGAATACGACCTATATTTCCAAAGAAATATTGTTCCCCTGCTTTAGGGTCGCTATATGAAAGACCAAGTTCAGGCTCATTTAAACTTGCTGCAGCACATCCGAAGTTGAAGGTCGTATGCTATAAAGACAGTAAAAGGAAGATAGGAACGTCGTTTGGATTTCTGTGAGCATTTGGCCGCTTTAGTATGGCATACCGGAAACAGGTGGCGCTGCTCTAGTCTGCTAATTGCTTACGCAAGTCAGTGTTATCAGATGGACAAATGTCACCAGCATACTTTTCTAACTATGTTATTTTTTTTTCCAGGTATGATGAAAATATATGCTACACTATCAATAAAACAATGTTCAGCACTTTTTCTCATTCAAGCTCATGATTATTTTGTGTATCCATCCATCTCAGGGAATTTGGGATCTAACAGTCTGGTAACACTAACTCAAGTCTACAAAACAATTGTAGCAGTCCGTCGCCTTATGGAAAACAAGAAGCACATTTTGAATATATTGCCATTCCAGCATAAACTAATATTTATTGGTGGATTTGTCCTAGCATTTATCAATGCAAAGTTAAGGTAAGGTTGTATATTTAATTTACGTATGATCATAACTTGCAGAATGTGTACTTTATCAAAGTCCAAGATTCTACATTGAAAGAGGGCCTAATAGATGCTAAGGCCACTTCGAGAGGCCATTATTTTACTAATGTAAGTGCAAACTCGTACCTTTAGAAACAAATATCACATTAAATGCAGAAAAAAAAATCAGAGCATCTTTTCTGACCATACCTCTATATGGTGTGAGGAAATTTTGACTGTTGACAAGCCCAAGCCAATATTAGATAAGCCACTAATAATCTTCTCCCTCCCTAGTTGAGTCTTAGGCACAGGTCCCATTTTGGATGCGTGTCTTTCACATATTCTGTAAGTTATATTTTCAGTATTATATATACATGAAATACACAGCCTAACCTTAACTCCCCTTTTGTAAACGAACAACCAACAAGCTATAAGTTTAAAAAAAAAAAGAATAAAGGTTGTCAATCTGATTTAATATAAATAAATGGGAAATCACAAGAGGAATAATAATAGACCAATTAGTGTTTTTTTTTTTTTTTTTTTTTTTTTTTTTTTTTTTTTTTTTTTTTTTTTTTTTTTTTTTTTTTTACGAATGACGTAACTGGATTGTTATCTAGAAAAGGACCTTCGTTCCAGTTTTCGTCAGCGTAATTACGTCAAAACCAGCCCCCAGCCCCTCAACCACAATTCTTATTATGTTACCATCTGATTGTGGAAGTACTTCGGGAAACGTGTCTGCTGCACTTTCAACCTCAATATTAAGTTAAGCAACCATGTTCAGTTTATTTTTTTCCATTTGCTCATTATGCCGTCAGCAATTCATTTTGGGTGTATGTTTACTTCTGTTAGGTGGTTCACTGGTTCGGTCAGTGTTGCTGTAACATTAACATAACGTTTCCCAGTTTGTGTAGTTCATCATTTGTCATTGCAATTTTCCTAGTTCCCTTCTCATTTGGCCCTCATTAATTGTTCATGACGCTTGTTTTTAATTTATTAGTTACTGGCTTCGACGGTACATTTTCTATTATGTTACATAAAGGTTTTTGCTTTCCGGCGCAACTTTGTGTGACATCTTCGTCTGATTATTATATTCAGTTATTGGTTACAGTGTATAATTATTTATCGAATATTTTTTCTCCCTTGAGTTATCTATATATCCTTAGTAAGTTTAATCGGTGACGGGATTACTTTCCATACCAATTTCCACATGGTTCATAATTAGCATTACCATTATCATCAGCAGCAGCAACAGCATGATCATCATCTCCTTTTACGTCAATTGACGCAAAGGGTTTCGGTTAGATTTCGCCAATCGTCTCATCTTGAGCTTTTATATCAATATCTCTCCATACATCATCTACTTCGACTTCATAGTCCTCAGTCATGTAGGCCTGGGTATTCCGACACTTCTTCAGTCTTGTGGAGCTCCGCTGAACGTTTGGTGAGCTAATCTTTCTTATAATAATCCATTATATTGGAAGGGGGCTGGCCGGTTAGCTTCCCCCTTGCCCAGACTTAAAATTTTATCCCTCCTTATATATCTGATATGGGTACTGGACGGAAAATTGAGGACAGATATATCTTACGTGATGTTATCTTGAGTGTCTGAAAACTCTCTCTCTCTCTCTCTCTCTGTATTTATATCAGGTACGTTTATATGGAAATAAAATCAGTAATGAAAACCATCATATAGATTTTTAAATTAATAACCATGAAAAGAGGAAACATCATATATTTCTTCCAACGCATATATATGTAAATGCAGGAAAAGGTAAAAAAAATAAAATTAGGAAACTAAGATTAGTTAAGGAAAATAATATTGTTTTGAAAAGCCATCACTTAAATTTGCGTATGATCACAATAATTATATGGGAACTAAAACTTTACTTTTTTATGATAATATATAAACCCTGTTTGTATTTAAAATGTTAATTGTCTTCTTAAGTATTCCTCACATGGAATTTATGGAACGATAAAAGATTTTTTTTTTTTTTTTCTAATTCATGTCTTCCTCTATAACCCCGAATGCTAATTACAGTCTCTAAGGAGACATTACTGTCAAAACTTCTAAACATTCTCCGTGTTTTTAGTAAATGGAGTCAGTCGATGTGATCTATTAACTTAACGAGCTGACTTGGATATAAAAGAGCTGGAAAAATCAATGAAAAGGTAAAAGAGAAAATCTATTCACTAATTCTATGAATAGTTTGGGATGAATTATGGGACATTATTGCATAAAAGAGGCTTTGAAGAAAATTTCCTGAAATTTTCCATTAATTAGGAGTTGGGTGTCCATGGCTTTAGGATTTTGCCTTGTAAAGAATATAAACTACAATATTCAGTAGCCTATATACAATCCTTTTCTGAGTGGGGATAACGTGATAAAAGGGTTTGTATTTCGCGATGATCAAGAAAGCTTTACTAATCAGGGCTTTCATACTAGGTTGGTCTGTTGTGAGCGATCAAACGAAAATCACACACTATCATTGATACGCACTTGCCAGTGTGGTGATGAAAACTGACCAAATCCTAAACATAAATTGAGAAGTCTGAGGTCTGTATCCTGCAATGGACTAGAAACGGCTGCTTTTCTTGTTGTTGTTGTTGTTGTTGTATATACACATCACCTTTCGCTCAGTTTTAGGTTTCAAAAGATTATCAGTTTTATCCGAAATATTTGGATAGAATCGTATATTGCTGATTTACTAGTTACTTACTGATTTAGTATACCAGGATTTAAAATAGGCCTTTAATAACTGGATTAGAGCGAGAGAGGCATTAGAGCAAAAGGAGAACAAGTAACGTAGGATATTTTTTTGTAATGTTTTGTCATAGACATCCCGCAAAAAAAAATTCATCCAAAAGATTATTGTTTATATCTACAACAATAAACTGCAGCGTATATTGCATAAATGATAACACATGAAGATAAATTTCCCTATATTTCTACGACACATCTCTTTTATGTATGGCGTTCCAGTGTCATCATCGGCGCCAATGATCTTCGTCTTCAGGAGGCCAGAAAACCTAAACTTTCAAAATCAATCCAGCAGCATTAAGTTGTGCGTCCTTTTGTTTGATAAGACCAATGCCAAGAACATAACTGAAAAGCTTAAGTATGAAGGACCGAGAAATTTTGCAGTCATCCTGAAAAATTCATTGTTATTGAAGAGATAGAAATTATTTAAAAATTTTATTGACAAAGACTCATTAGGTATTTCAGGTGCATATAGTTCATTTTTATTCAGATGAAAATAAATGAACTGAATTATTTGTGAATTAGATTTTCCAGAAGTTTTATCTCTCTCTCTCTCTCTCTCTCTCTCTCTCTCTCTCTCTCTCTCTCTCTCTCTCTCTCTCTCTCTCTCTCTCTCTCCCTCTCTCTTCATATATATATATATACATTACTTTTCGAAGGAATCTAGGAAAAAAATAATGAGTTTGAAGACAAATAATGGTTGTTCGATTTAATTTTTGGTTTTTGATATACCAATATCCTAATTTTAAGAATTTTGAAGATGAAAACATTATGTTATCATTATCGACTATGTATCATAGACTAGTATAATGTTAGAATATTACTGAACACAGCAGATCTTATTTTAATCTGATCTAATTGAACATTCTAATTCCTGAGATAGCGATTGCTTTGCATGGCTTTCATTATGGTCAGAAAAACCTTGTTTCCGTATTCTTTTATCTAATATCAAACAACCAACCCTCAGTAGAACTCCATCACCTTCCAGTAATTTTTGGAGGTTTGTACGAACGGAGGTTTTTCAGTTTCCTTGCCTCGTAAGTTCCAGCTCCGTGGTGAAAAACAAAATAAAGAGGATATCTTTCGAATTCAAAATATTCAGGAAACTATTTGTAAAGCAATCATTCGGATATATTTGATTGATTATTATAAATTTTATATTTTTTTAACTTTAATATTATTTGTTCTTAATATAGAATATATTTTCATCTTATTTAAATATGTTTGCACCATTATCGTAACTTCCACCAATCGTGTCTTTTTAATAACAAGGTGAAGATTAGGATCATTTCCCATAGGAACTCTGGGTTCTCGAGCAATCCTTACATGTATTTTAGGAGAGTAATAAAGGAACCTTTCCTGATTCACGTCTTCCTTTGAATTCCTAAATGCTGATTACACTTTCTAAGGAGGACATTAATGTCAAAGCTTTTAAATATTCTCAGTCGCTTGGACCAATTAACTGAAGGAACTGACTCCATTAAATGCCATCTTCAATCTATTTTCTCAGCCAAAAAGGAGCTACAAAGATCAATAAATGTATATATATATATATATATATATATATATATATATATATATATATATATATATATATATATATATATATATATATATATATATATATATATATATATTTATAGAGTACATTTTTAAAGATAATTACTAATTTTCAAAATTTCTCAAATTTTGCCTACCTGTATTTTTCACACATTGGAAAATGTTACCTAAAAACCATTTAAAGTTTAATTGTGTGCAAAAGGTTATATTTCTCTAAGAGCAAAGATTGTGTATTATGTCTGCGTTCATTAAGTTGAAAGATAATAGCGGGGGACGGAGGGAGGGTCGTAACTTTGTAATTAAAACTCTGCTTATAATTTTATCATTAGCAATTTAGAAATAGACCAATAACAATCAATTGTATTGCGATCACCCCTGTATCAAATATATTTCTAGGTAGTTCACTGGTTCCTAATGTTATTATAACATTTATGAAGATATCGCAAGAAGGAGAATATTACTATGTTTTTTTTTTCTTCTGGTAATTATGCTAATAGCAAAAGTTTCAAATTATTAAATAGAATGACACTACAATATTGATTATATACATATTTATATCTGGGGTTTGGCCAGTTTTCATCACCACACTAGCCAATGCACAGTAGTGATTTGAGAGATTTGAGTCTCCTCGCCCACAGCAAACCAAACTAGTATGTGTGATCCTTACTAGAACAGATTTGCTGATCATAGCGATGCACAAACCCTTTCAGCATGTTAATGTAATCCTACTTAGAAAGTAGTTACAAGTGGACTTCAATTTTCTTTCATAGGCACCAAAAGGAAAGTCAAATCCAGTAAACGATGATGGAAGAGAAACGTGTATTCTTTTAATTCCATCATGATAAATAAATTAGCCATATAATGTTTATTGATGCCATTTTAACGACATATATTATGATATCCACATCTTCGAAAACATATTCATGCCTTTCCATTTGGTTTATTATGCGTAGGAGAACTGT
>NC_090729.1:8145277-8152777 GCF_036898095.1 Palaemon carinicauda
ATATGAGCCCGTCCGAATATATTAAGGAAATAAGAAATTTAGCGAAGTGTTTGCAAAACATTAGTGATATCCTGGAATTTTCTGTGGAAGACTGGACCGAGTTATATAAACATATAGTTGAACCAGCTGCCATTCATATGGATGATCCTTATATTTAAAATGAAATTGAAATAAGATTAGCTGAAGCTGGTAATATGTAGTATTTATATTGTATATACGAGAATGTAAGGAATATGAAGAAATACAGAAGTAACAAAGCGATCTGTATTGGTGAAAAATAGGAAGTATTTTTAAGTGATATTCACCATGTTCAAGTAATAGGTGATTGATTGATGGGTTTATTTAGAATTCTCTGGAATCCCGACATATCGAAGGTCGTTGACGTTGGAAACAAGAAATGGGTGAAAATGGGTTAGTAAATAGAGCTATAATTCCGAATTGCTGAACTTTGTGAGTAGAGGAGGGACTAATTTGCATTGGATAACTGGGGAGAAGTCCGTAGTGCAAAGTAGAGAGATTCTGACATGTAGACATTGCATGGATATCTGTTATATTGAGGTAAATAATACTTGTTTCTAGGAGATATCTATCTTTTAATACTAGTTTGTAAAATATATTGTGCTATTACTCATTAATTTACTAAATTTATATCACGGTACTTGTTAAAAGTTATGTTTACTGCATTTACTTAGCTTTTGGTGCGATTTATTGAACAGATTCTAACTGATAAATAATATAAAAAAGACATGGTTGTACCACTACGATTTCATAAAATCTCCTTAAAGTATCATAAATAGATAATCATCGTTTTTTGAGAGATCATCAGTATATATATATATATATATATATATATATATATATATATATATATATATATATATATATATATATATAAGGTATAAATAACGAGTTGCCGGTTCTTTCGTCAGCAATGTCATATTCCCTGCAGATGTCGGTTAGGATGGACCTTACTTACAATTCCCAGTTAAAATGCAATTCGAATTGTGAACAAGAACTGACAGTAATTTGGAATTTCTTCGTCTACTGAGAAATTTTCTGTTTAGTGTCCATTAGAGGGTTATAAATATGACCAATATTATAACACAATTTTGAAATGACCATTATTTTTACTTATCGTGTTTTATATCTTATTGAATTATTTGCAATGCAAATTACTTTTGCCTCCTACCTTGATTTAAATCTTTTTCTATCATATTGAGCAGCAATAACACTTAATAACGTCCCATTACCTATTTGTGCTGAAAATGTCGAACCTAGCAAGAAATAAACAAATAAAAACCATACTCTCTTACATCTGATTATAGCTCAAGAAATGTGTTTATATTCGTCTTCCTTTTTGGAATTTCCGGTTAGTTTATTTAGGAATGTCAGAATATGAGTTTCTTGCTGCTGTAAACATTATTAAATTAGAAGAAAGTGCACGTAAGGCTCCAATCAAACTTTGGATCTCTAAGGCCTTTCGAGTTGTTGGTAGAAGCAATCGAATCAGGTGTTTGACTTTCAACGCTTTTAAGAAATGAACTTCACTTCATGTTTACTCAAGTTGAACTGACTTTTTGCAGGTTGATGTTTTATTTACATGTATTTCTTTATCTATTTTTTTTTTATTTATTTATTTTTTTTTTATTTATTTTTTTTTTTTTATGAGGATTCGGTTTGGGTAGCGGTTAAGTGATAAGACTTACTTTTGTTGACTAGATATTACTAGATCCTATTTGGGTATATTGTACGCATTTATGCATAGTATAATCTAATGGTAACAATCCCTTTATAGGTTTTCAAACGTATAGTGATCAGGTCAAAACAAATTATAGATATTGGATCAGGAAATAGAGATCCAAAATACATATATCTATATTCGGAAATTTTGATTTACACAAGGAAACCGAACCACATCACAAACTTCTGGGCGCATGAAAAATATCTAAATATAAAGTCTCTCCAAAGAGTTGATTTCTCCCTTCAGAGTTGTGGTTTTTAGAGAGCAATTCTCACACTTAATCTTATTTTACAACGGTATAATTTCTGCCAATACACAGCTCATATCCCCGTTTTAGAAAAGAAATTGGATATCAAACTCAATACCAACGTTATTGCTCTAAACAAATTTGAATATTACATACCCTTTCGGAATATATATTTTTGCGTGTGAAGTTTGGTTGCATTTACTTTCTATTGTTTTGTGTTATTTTTGTATAATTGATTTTCTAAATCATCTAGAATCTTTAATTTTATCCAATTAGTTAGGTTTATTCTTTGTTTTTCAGTAATCAGTGTAAATTCTTAATGTAATTTCACACTGATAATCATACTTTTAACTAAGAATTCTTCTAACCCTTTCCTCTAGTAATCATTATCTCAAGATGCACTTGTGACGTGAATTTTCTGGGTTAGCTTCCATATAAAAAGAATGACAACTGCCTTCTTAATTCTAAAGGTTGAAGCTCGGAAAACAAGGAAACCGCTGGACCTCATAATACGTTTCTTAATTCCCCGATATTTTTTTTATACCTGTTATCAGTCTTATCTTGATTATTATTATAATTACCAAAACTCTGTACACTTTGTATCTGTTATCACTATTAATAATTTAATGTAGGGTTTTCCTAGCACCAAAGGCACTGCTAAGTGATCCTTAAAAGCTTTGCCATCAGGTACCGCCTTCCATGTGTAATACTGAAAAAAATACACATTAAATTACCTCGTCACTGAGGTTTGAGATAATGATCTAAAAAACCTGATATTATGTAATTATATCGTGAGCTTTCACGGATACCTTTGAAATAAGACATTTCTTTTTGTTAAAGATTGATAGGATTTTTAGATCCGTGTTTATGGTGTATGGAAATTAAATGATATGAGAACTTTCATATTATGATCATTGATGAAAATGAGATAAAACACCGGGAATAAAAAAGTGAAGATGTGTATGTCTGAGGTAGCTGAAGTGCTTACAAAAAGGAAAAGAGAAGATTCTTATGATAAATGGCATTTCCATACAATATTATGAGCTATTACTCAGTCGTCTTTAAGATATCTGGACTATATTACTGAAAATTAAATAAATTAAATTCTCGCTTTGATATGTTTATTTTTTTCCAGTACTTCACAAACATCTAAAAAAAATTACTACTGAAACTCCGTACTCATTTCTGTCATCACTACATACATCAAGTTATATATATATATATATATATATATATATATATATATATATATATATATATATATATATATATATATATATATATAGATATATATATAGATATATATCTATATATATATATATATATATATATATATATATATATTTATATATATAGATATATATATATATATATATATATATATATATATATATATATATATATATATAGATATATATATAGATATATATATATATATATATATATATATATATATATATATATATATATATGTATATATATATATATATATATATATATATATATATATATATATATATATATATATGTGTGTGTGTGTGTGTGTGTGTGTGTGTGTGGGTTTTTGTGTGGATGTTTATGTGTGCTTACTTGGCTAGATATTCTTTCACTCGAAAAAAGTATGAAGACCTTATTATGAGAAATTTCCATTACTGTATCTAAACCCATAACAACGCAATCATTTCTCAAGGAAAATGAGGTATGTAAGTAAACACTATCTTATTCAGGATTTATATCCGATTAGTCGTCAATAAACTAGGCTAAATAAATCCGAACAAATAATATCATTTCTGTCGGTGAAAAATAGTGGATTAGTGGAGCTCTTTCACGGTAGTCTGACCAATTCATGGAGCCCCAATAACATTAATCCAGTCACTTGCAGCTATCCAATTTCAAGACAAGGCCTTTCCCATCGCAAAAGGAATTAAAGTGAAAATCATCTCAATAAATTTTAGATTTCACGGATAATGAGAAATCTCTCTGAATGGTATTTACACACATATGGTTATTAGTGCAATATCGCAGATTTTATTTTATTCACTTTTTGACGGAACAGTAACAGATGATTCATAAACCCTAACCATATTTTCAGTATTTTAGATGCATATATAACGAATTCTGGATGCTCTTCATACGTAGTCATCAATGAAGTCTCTCTCTCTCTCTCTCTCTCTCTCTCTCTCTCTCTCTCTCTCTCTCTCTCTCTCTCTCTCTCTAAGTGGTTATATGTGGAATGAAACTACTTTTTCAGAAAATAGCGTACTTTGTATGAGCAATAATTTACAACAAAATTCATAAGCAGTTAAACTTTGTAACACATTTTATCCAAAAGAAATGGCAAGAATGATATTACATTTAAAGTAACCAGCTAATTGTCAAGACCAAGGAATAATCATAAACCTATCATTATCATCCTGAATAGCAAATGTTGAACCTTAAATAAATTAATCAGATCGCAACATCCCAAGGGCATATACGCATCCCAAAAATATGGTCTGAGTCTCTTCAGATATATCAAACTAGTCAGATGATTAAGTATATAACGTTATTGCTAATATAACTAACTGAAACTACTCGTAAGTGACCGAAAGTTGGTTGCTATATTATAAAACACCAGGCTACCACGTCACCACCCGACGAATTGTATCTCCATCAGCGTTATCTTGGATCACAATATATCAAGAAAGGTCTTTGTGAGAAGGAAAATAAGGTCATAACATTAACTGTAGGTTAACGCAATCGTGCAGATAAACCGATCCTTGGAATTCTTAATGTACAAAAATTATTATTATTATTATTATTATTATTATTATTATTATTATTATTATTATTATTATTATTATTTTCTAAGGTACAAAGCCAGATGCTATAAGCCCAGGGACCCCAACAGGGAAAATAGCCTAGTGAGGAAAAGAGAAAAGGAAATATAAAACTTTTTAAGAACAGTAACTACATTAAAATAAGTATTTCCTATATAAACTATAAAAACAATAACAAAACCAGAGGGATAGGATCTAGATAGCATAGTGTGCACGAGTGTAAGCCCAAGCAAGAGAACTCTAACCTGGGACAGTGTAAGACCATGGTACATATGCTATGTTACTACCTAAGACTAGAGAACAATGGTTTGATTTTGGAGTGTCCTTCTCCTAGAAGAGCTGCTTATCATACCTAAAGTGTCTCTTCTACCCTTACAAAGAGGAAATTAGCCTCTGAACAATTACAGTGCAGTATTTAATCCCATGGGTGAAGAAGAATTGTGTGGTAATCTCAGTGTTTTCCGGTGTATGAGAACAGAGGAAAATTTGTAAAGAATAGGCCAGACTATTCGGTGTATCTGTAGGTAAGAGGAAAGTGAACCGTAACCAGAAAGATTGATCCAATGTCTGGCCAGTTAAAGGACACCATAACTCTCTAGCGGTAGTAGCTCAACGGGTGGCTGGTGCCCTGACCAACCTAAACCTAATAAAACTGTTAAAGTGTTATCACTGCTAGGATTCTGCTAGCCTTTTGGAGACGTCCCTGCCTTGTAATCTGACTGACTGAGGTTTTAGTCACGCTCAAAGTCTATAGTTTGTTGTAGCGTTTGCAACCTCACAATCCTTGTAAGGTGAGGGGGTTGGGGTGGTTGGTGGAGCCTATAAGTATAAAAGTTTAAAGGCCGCTCATGAATGATAGAGGTAAAGGACAGTGGCATTGCCCTATCATGTAGGACAATGCCCTAGAGACTGATAATTTTTACATATGATCAACGCCCATAACCTCTCTCCACCCAATCTAGGACTAAGGAGGGCCTGACAATGGCTGCTGATTACTCAGTAGATAGCCCTATAGGCTCCACCAAACTCCCCATCTTTGGCTCACAAGGATGGTGAGGTTGCAGCAACCAAAGAAACTAACAAGTCTGAGTGGGACTCGAACCCCAGTATCGCGTTCAACAGTCTTGGGGGTGACCACATCTGCCACCACAACCCTAAGGTCTTGGGCTTTATCCTACTAGGGCATTGTAACTTTTCCTTGCCTCTGACATTTAGGAGCAACTTTTATGCCTTTAATTATCTTCTAGAGATCCTATGTTTATCAGTTAATTTCATATTAATGCAAGAATAAAGAAAAACATTATATATTGGTAGTAGGTTTGCCAGAGCACCAGCTGCCTATTGAGATACTACCGCTAGAGAGTTATGGGGTCCTTTGATTGGTCAGACAGCACTACAGTGGATCCTTCTCTCTGGTTACGGTGCTTTCCATTTGCCTACACATACACCGAATAGTCTGGCCTACTCTTTACAGATTTTCCTCTATTCTCATGCACTAGACAACACTGAGATTACCAAACAATTCTTCTTCACCTAACGGGTTAACTACTGCACTGTAATTGTTCAGTGGCTATTTTCCTCTTGGTGAGGGTAGAAGAGACTAGCTATTGTAAACAGTTCTTCTAGGAGAAGGACACTCTAAAATCAAACCATTGTTCTCTAGTCTTGGGTAATGCCATAGCCTCTGTACCATGGTCTTCCACTGTCTTGAGTTAGAACTCTCTTGCTTGAGGGTACACTCAGGCACACTATTCTATCTAATTTCTCTTCCTCTTTTTTTGTTAAAATTCTTTTAGTTTATATAGGAAATATTTATCTTAATATTGTTACTGTTCTTAAAATATGTAATTTTTCCTTGTTTCCTTTCCTCACTGGACTATTTTCCTTGTTGGGGCCCCTGGGATTATAGCATCCTGCTTTTCCAACTAGGGTTATAGCTTAGCAAATAATAATAATAATAATAATAATAATAATAATAATAATAATAAAGCCTGCTGTCCATCGTTGCCTCTATAGTTCTAAAATACTCCGCCCGTCTGGCTATTTTTCTGATCTAACTGTTGGGGCTTTCTTTCGTAATTATCACATTCGAATACAATCTACATCCTTGCTTCAAATTCCGGTCAGACTTTGTGCTTCAGAACTGTGATGCAATTTAACTCTATCCTACCTAACTATGGATATACATTTGATTACCATAAATTACGATCATTTACTTCTAGTAGGTAGTAGGTTGGCCAAGGCACCACCCACCCATTGAGATACTACCGCTAGAGTTAGTGGGTCCTTTGACTGGCCAAACAGTACTACATTGGAGCCTTCTCTCTGGTTATGATTAATTTAACCCTTTGCCTACACATACACCGAATAGTGTGGCCTATTCATTATATATTCTCCTCTATACATACACCTCTGACAACACCAAGATTACCAAACAATTCTTCTCCCAAGGGGTTAAATACTGCACTGTAAGGTTTCTGTGGCTACTTTTCTCTTGGTAACGGTAGAAGAGACTTTTTAGCTATGGTAAGAAGCTCTTCTAGGAAAAGGACACTCGAAAATTAAACCATTGTTCTCTAGACTTGGGTAGTGCCATAGCCTCTTGTATTATAATCTTCCACTGTCTTGGAGTACATTTATCCTGCTTAAGGGTACACTTGGGCGCAATATTCTATCTTATTTCCCTTCCTCTT
>NC_090729.1:8162777-8172777 GCF_036898095.1 Palaemon carinicauda
GAAAGGGTTTGCTATGCTCATGAACAGAGTTAATCAAATTCTCAAATTCACATATATAAGAGAAACTCCTTAATAACGTAGGACTCTCTACAGAATTTGCCAGTGCACTATTTTAAAGGCTTTTTCATTGTCCACAAAGGCCATCAAAAGTGGATTTCTATATTCTACATATTGCTTTACAATGTCTCAAAATGGAAATTTAGTCAGTAAAACTCTTACCTTTTCGAAATCCTGTTTGTCATCTTTCAGTTTTTCATATTTTTTTTTCTCCAGGGTCTTTAGTATAGGAATTCTTTATATTTGCCTAACAACTGTAGTAAGTGTGACGTCTCTGTAATTATTTCAGTCAGTCAAGTCTCCTTTTTCTAAGCCACTTTCACCAATATTCCTAACTCCCATATATCAGGTTTTGCCTCTACATACCACATTTTACAAAATAATCTGTTAAGTATTCAGGGGTCACTTAATTTTCAGCTCAAATTCCCTGTAGTTATTACATTGTATCCAGAGACTTTCCATCTTAATGGTTTTTTTAATTATTGATAGCTTCGACTTCAAACACACTGAATTCATTCATGGGCATATCAAGTTCTTCCTCAGCTTCAGGTATATCAATCAAATTATTCCCTTCTTATCTACAATTCATAACCTCACAAAAGTTTTCCATCCAACGTTGTCTTTCTTCATCTCCTCTTTTTATGATGGGTCCATCTCTCTTTTTGACAGGCATATGCTTCTTCTTCTTCGGCCCAGTCGAGATTCCATTATTAATTCTATGAGGGACTATAACACCATAGCCATTCCCTGAATTCATATCTTTGTCAGTCTCATGTGCTTTCCTGTGTAAATATTCTCTCCAGTCATTCCTGGCTTTTCTTTTGATCTCACTATCAATACTGGAATAGTCAGCATGTACTACCTTGTAATTTTCATTGCATCCGCGAAAACTTTCAACAATCTGTTTATTTCTTTATCTCCTTTCTGTACTATCCCACGTATCATTTGATATAATTTTTTATAGAATTTGCTCTACCAGGGGATTTAGGACCCATAGGGAAATTCTAAACCCCTTATAATATATGGTCATACAAACAGAACTTCACACCATACTCTTTTGACATTATTATTACACAAGTAAAAAACAACTTGCATGGCACAGATAGAAATAAAAAAAAAACCATTTGTAAACCATACAGTGCATACTAAAAAAATATATATTCCATTATAGTTTATGCATTGAAAAGAACGTTTCAGATTCGCTTAAGATTTCTAACATAGCCAAAAAAAGGGGGGGGGGGGAGGGAATTTAACATTGCATTCATGTTAATGGCTCTGAGCCCTATTTTATTGTCTTTTATAGGGAGGTATTCATAAACGTAAGATGCACAAGGGAAGAATAAATTACGTCTTGAGCATTTTAAGAGACGAGCACTGTATATTAGGAATATTTTTTTTTCTATTGCCTTTTGTTATGATCAGACAATAACATATACTAACATATGGTGGTCATTCTGGAAATTGTATTCAAATACCTTTGTGAGAAATAAAATTTTGGATTCTTTGGGGATTAATGGTGACTTAGGAGTGTCAATATGCACTGCTAAGATGGTTAATTTAATAATCAGTAATGGAGTTTCAGACTAAATTTTCAATAGAAATTTATTCTCTATCAGCGGATAATTAACCTTGAAGATAATGTAAAATATTAATGATAATTGTTATTTTTATTCTCCTCTTTGTAGTCATAGACGAGTTTGTTATAAGTTTTCAATTCATATATTCGTACAATAAGTTCATCAGGTATCTATCAACATGATATCCTAAAGTTATTGTCAGAAATGATAACCTTTCAAACTATTAATTATTCATGAATGATTTCAGGTTACGAAATAACTTCATGATACATATTTTTGGACGCAAAAACTACATATTTCATTTCCTGTTTAAATGAATCACAAACCTCAAATAAAATAATAGTTCAGTTGATCTAAGATTTTATAATTAATGAAAGAGGGTAAATCCACATCCAAGGGCAGGACAATTTGTCCCATGTTAATTGATAAAGTTCCACGGCGTCAATTGTTATTATATTCCCAAACCTGCTTATTCATGGGATGAAAATTATTTTATGCCTGATAAATGCCATTAACCTCACCTGCTGTGATGTCTGAAACAGTGTATGCCTACAAAACTGCATGCAATCAGATCAACGGGAAAAACGGCATTCTCCTCATTTGCAATTACACAATGTCTTTGGGGCTTCTTCTGTTTCATATTGCATTTAAAATTCATGGTCCTGGCCTGAATGGAATTTCAGCAGGAAGTCTTGCGCAAAATAGGAGTTATAATTGAGTTTAACACTGCAATTGCAATGGCCATGATACTCTCTTTGAACTCATTTCAAAATGAGGCTGAACTTAAAATCGAAACGAATCTGGAAACCAAGCTTATATTTTTGGGCCAAATACATGAAGTTTACGCTAAATCGAATAGGCAATTTTGTTTTTGTATTATCTCTTATTTTGTTATGCTTTGAATGTTTTATCTTATCTAAAAAATATTTCCAACCCCTGGTTTATGTTAGAGAATGAAGATAAAATCAAGTCAACCTAATCTTTGATCTTTCACAAGGGGCTCAGGTGATTGGATTTTTCATAACTTAGCTGTCAAATCTTTGCTTATCTTTAATAATTCAAAATTCGACGGATTTAATCTGAACATTTGCTCTATTCATCCATCCCACGAACATTTAAAGAAAAATACATTTGTTAACAACGCTATATTAGTCTTCAAAAGGCCGCCATGACCTCATGCCTAAACACTTGACAGGGTATGTGAGTATATATGACAATATATTAACACACATAGAGAAAGACTGAAATCCATGGTCACAAACTTTACATTTCCTTAAAAATATGACAGGGGAAAATCATCCAATAGATTTTTTAAAATATGGGCAAATTGATATCAATGCCTGATACACATAGACGGAAACTGATTGAAGCTTTTTTAATTCAAAATTTTAATAATTTTAATATATATCAAAGTTATTTTAAATTGGGTAAGTTTTTTAATATTATTGTAAAAAGCAATATAACTATTGTTAAGGTATTGTTAAAAGATGTAAGGAATCCACCTTGAAATGCTGTTAATGTTCGCTAAGACTGTAACGGGCTTTTTATCTCTCACGAACCTTTCTGTACCTCTTTTTAAAAAAATTGTAATCATCTGTTTTCTGAGGAGGAGGGGAGATGGTCCCTTCGAAAGCTAACTAAATTTAATTTTTCATACATTGTGGGTTATTTTATTTACCACAAATACACGGAAAATTGTGTATTTCAATATATATATATATATATATATATATATATATATATATATATATATATATATATATATATATATATATATATATATATATATATATACATATATACATATGCATATATATATGCAAATAATATTATTGTGCTTGCGTATGTTATGATTTTCTCTGGAAATGGAAAATTATGCTATAAAGACCAATTGAGAGTGGGAGCACAAAATATTCCAGCAATTTGTTTTTCTACCAATTTTCAAACAACAATGGTATTAGTCGTGCAGGTCTTTCCTTCACACCAGAATTCTTGTGGTAACAATTTGCGAGATATAAATTTGTTAAGCTCTGCTGATGAAGGTGATGAATGTTCATTACCTTTATATCAGGATTCAAAACAATAAGTTCATCAGCGTTATCTATTCTCTCTCGAACATTATAAAACATAGATGATATTTGTTCTTTGAAATTACCTCCAGTTTCTGACATTTGAAATTATTCGCTCCTTTCTCGATAGTATCTTACGTAGTATATGGTTATACCGTTATGTCAAAAATTATGTGACCTGGAATGCAAGACAATAATATGCATATTCTGTTGATCTTTGGTTTTCGAATTTTATTAGGGAAAGGTGCCTTTTCTGGTTCAACCCAATAGGAAATTGATCGTATCTCTTGCATGGAATAATGCAAAAGACACTTTACAAAACCTTGAAAGAGATACAAGCGTTTCAACTTGTTGTTTTATTTGTAGGCCCTGTTGTAATCTACCCTTATTACAGGTTAATTATTCATCATTCTATGTTTAATTTCAATGTATATCTTATCTCTGTAAATTATCATACTTTTTATAAAATTCTAACTTGGTCTATTAGGTAACTTAAAAAGATAGAAGAAAGCAGAAAAAATATTTTTTTTATTTAACTTTTAAAAAATTTTACAGAAAGAGAATTGGTACGCCTCTCTCTCTCTCTCTCTCTCTCTCTCTCTCTCTCTCTCTCTCTCTCTCTCTCTCTCTCTCTCTCTCTCTCTCTCTCTCTCTCTCTCTCTCTCTCTCGCTCTCTCTCTCTCTCTCTCTCTCTCTCTCTCTCTCTCTCTCTCTCTCTCTCTCTCTCCCTCTCTCTGCTGTTATCAGTATTAGAGTAAAACGAAAACCTGCATGATATGGATGTTTTTTTTTTCTTTACTTTTCTATCATATAGTTTTAGCGAAAACTTCAAACTATAAAACCACATGCTTTGAAAAGGTATTTAACCAGATGACTGATGCTGATATACATAACTTTTAGAGTAACTAAAAAACTCATGGCTTCTTGCCATCTTCCTAAAAAAAGCCTGATCGATATATGGACACCTCAAGTATAGTCCATATGTATCTTCAGGAACGGGTGAGTTCATTTCTTTTGCTTTTACCTACCAATATCAATATCTTCATTATCTTTTTAACTGTGCGTCACTACTGAATAAATACCAAATGTAGATAGTAGGTTGGGAAGGGCAACAGCCACTCGTTGAGAAACTATTGCTAAAGATTTATTGGATCCTTTGACTGGCCAGTGAGTAGTATATTGTATCCCTCTCACTGGTTAAGGCTTATTTATACTTTGCTTACACGCGCACAGAGGAGGCTGGATCAATTCTTCCCACTGTCTCTGTCATCATACAACTGACAACACTCAGATTACTAAAAATTTCTTCTTCACTCCAGGGGTAATTGATCCATTTAAATTGTTCGGTGGCTACTTTCCTCTTAGTAAGGGTAGAGGAGACTCTATTAGCTATGATAAGCAGCTCTTCTATGAGAAGGACACTATAAAATCAAGCCATTGTTCTCTATTCTTCCGTAGTGTTGTAGTCTTTGTATCAGGGTTTGCCACTTAATTGGTTTAGAGTTCTCTTTCTTGAGGATATACTCGAGTACAATATTCTATCTTATTTCTCTTCTTCTGTTTTTTTTATAGTTATATATAAAAGATCTACTTTCATCTTTACTTCTTTTAATATTTTTTTTATTTCCTTGCTTTCTGACTTTTTTTATCTATTTTTTCTTGTTGGAGCCCTTGGGCCGAGAGCATCCTGCTTTTCCAGTAGATTTGTACCTTCTTAGCTAGTGATAATAATAATAATAATAATAATAATAATAATAATAATAATAATAATAATAATAATAATAATAATAATAAAATATTATAAAACGTATATATCAATTTAGTTTTAGCTATGATTTCTATGATTCCATTATAAAGGGAAAATATATTGGGATTCCAAACTAATTTGTCTGGTGCTTTTAGCAGCGACTGGTGTGAAAAATAAACGAAAGAATATATAATGTATAAAAAAAACTGCAATGTAAAACGGATATTAGGACCATGGCGAATGTGATATATCAGTCGTAATTTACTTTTATTGACTTTCTCTCGGCAATATATATTGAAAAGATCATAAATATTCGATAAATAAAACATTCGACATTTATTTTCTTACTTTCAATTTCGACGTTACTATTCCCACTTTTCTTCTTTTCCAGTTGCTTCTGTTTTTCTCCAATTTTTCCTCTTATCCAACCTCTCCCATTTTCTCCTCTTCCAAGCATCCTTCCCTCATTCTCTTCCCGTTGTTATTATTGTATTTTTCTCTTACCCAAGTTATCTAATCTTAGAGCTTGCGTGGGTAGAAGTTAAATTCAAGCAGAATAAAGAAAAATATATGAATATAGATTCGGATTATTTTCATAAAAATTATTACTGTCCTCGGATTCTTTTAATGGGGAAGTATTTCACGTATAAATTAGACCTTTATGTGCTCTTTTTTTATTTGAATTTTGTTGATTATGCCAAACACCGAATTTCTCATTCATTATGTACCAAAAATGTACATAATCTGTTCTGAATTGCTAAGAAAAAGAAAATGCTGTCATATTATAAAAATCACATATTATTCATTCTTTCCTGGTATCTTATCTATAAACAAGAAAGTATATTTACAAATGTCATGAGCGCACATACTGGGTCATTACCTCTCCCTCTCTCTTCATAACTTTTGTATCTCATATACATAGATCATACCAAAAAAAATATATATTATTTATTAAATATTGTCCTGAATTTTTTAGTTCCTTTTTGTTATTTCTTATTTATGGTGTATTTTTTCAGTATTCAGTTTCATACCCTGGCGTAACTGCTTTCCCTGTTGGGACTATTGGGCCTATAGTACTCTGCAGCGTTGTTTGAAATACTAATCGGTCGAAGAAATTTTACTTTTATATCTTTCATATACATTTTTCTTTCAGTAGTTAAGTTTATAGCATTACTAATTTTGTTTAAATATCGTGTTGACAAAAAGGAACTAATATCAGAAACTCCCCTTTCTCCTTTCTAAAAAGACAACGTTCCGAGATTCACGCTCTATTATATTTTGTATTCAGTTCCATTCTATCGTTTTCTAAGCTATATTGTATTTGAATATTAAAAATTCAATCAATTTAATGCAAATGTTAAAATTACTATTTGGCAATTTTATAAAGAATTTAGGTAATCGTACATAGAGAGAGAGAGAGAGAGAGAGAGAGAGAGAGAGAGAGAGAGAGAGAGAGAGAGAGAGAGAGAGAGAGAGAGAGAAAGAGAGAGACCGACTAAAGCAATCTTTGCATGGTAGTTATACATGGATAATGCATTTATTGAGCAATTAAAACTTTAGAAAAATAGACCAATATTCACTAAAGTTGTAAGTAAAATGTATCAAATCAGAAGTCTGCCTATGTGATAATCTCCTTACACTACACTATTTAAGTTAGTTCAACCATGTTAAGATTAGAGTCTGTCTATAGATCTTTAGAGAAAATCACTCAGGAAATTATTTATACAGTTATGCAAAATAACCATTATATCTTTTTGTTTTTCATAGTTTTTCGAGGAAGGAAGAGCCGGTTTATAGTGATAATGAATTCTGCTAAAAGGTAGGTGTGTAAGCTGCATCTCTCGATGTTAAAGCACAGAAATACTACGAAAGCCTTTATGACTTAGAAGCACCAAAATTCAGTGAGATTAATAAGAAATTTAATGGCTAATATGTATCTTCAATTTCTGTTACGTTATTTTTTGCTTTCCAAGTCTTGCATTTGTACACTCCCTCAACAAGATACCTAGATTTAATAAAAAAAAAAAAAATACTGAATTTTTTCCATGTCGTTCATTTCTGAGCTATGTTTGGAACTAATATATATATATATATATATATATATATATATATATATATATATATATATATATATATATACATATATTCATATGTATATATACATATATATATATATATATATATATATATATATATATACATTCATATATATATATATATATATATATATATATATATATATATATATATTTATATATATATATATATATATATATATATATATATATATATATATATATATTTAAACATATATATATATATATATATATATATATATATATATATATATATATATATATATATATATATATATATATATATATATGTATATATATATATTTATATATATGTATATATATATATATATATATATATATATATATATATATATATATATATATATATATATATATATATATATATATATATATACTGTATATATATATGTGTGTGTGTGTGTGTGTGTGTGTGTGTGTAGATTACTCGGAGATATCGATTCCTGGATATCTAATAAAGTTCGCCCTGTGTATATACAAACCGGGAATAAAGTGAAAAGGCTGACTCATCATAAATATCCAAAGGAGCTTCGACGAAAATCCTGACTATAACTTTAAAAAGGGGATAAGGCTTTTAAGCCCAGTGAATCGTATCCCTCAGCTCAATGGTATTGTTAGAATCTTCATAAAAGTTAATGAAATCCCAAACAGTAAAACAAGTTTTCAATAAACGGCAGAATTTCACAATAGGAAGAGGATTATTGCTAAATCCCCCATTAGGCAAAAAATCTGGATTTGACGCTCAAACATTTAGCACATTTAAGGTAAATTGGGAGGTAACAATATACAATAATTATGGTTACAGTCATGCGTGACAGTAGCAGTTTTTCGGATATGTGAACAAGGACTAAAAAACTCTGCCTTTTGGTACACGTCAATAGTTACGTTGACCAACAGCTTACCGAATACAACTAAATTACGAAACCTCATAAATATGAAGATACTAATATTCTAAGGAATCAAACTATATTGTTAGCATTACCTTAATGAAAAAAAAAATATTATAATAAGTATTTCACGTGATTAGTATTACTTAAAACATGAAGGCTTGAACACACAAAATTAAGACAGAAACCTTTGATATACAGGTGTATGTAAACAATGCACATCGGCTTGTTATAGGAAAATTACTATATTTGGTCGAAATATAACTACGTCTAAAAAGGACAGACTCTGCAGAAACTGTTAAAATCAAACGCAGTAGATTTCCTCAGTATTTATATATATTTATAATAGTTTCTTTATCAACTCTATATTTGTATGTTTATTTATACAAACAATCAAACACGAGCACACACAGACATACACACATACATACATATATATATATATATTATATATATATATATATATATATATATATATATATATATATATATATATATATATATATATATATGTATATATATATATATATATATATATATATATATATATATATATATATATATATATATATATATATATATATAGTGATGATTGTTATAAGAGATACCAATAAGTAAATGTATAATGGCTTAGCCTTTGAAATAGACATAGAAGTCTAAACATAGTGACGGCTAATCGTTATGTTAAGCATTTTTTATGAAAATCCGGAACATTATGAAATGAGCTAAAGTTAATGCAGCCCAAAATGACCGAATGTTGGGGGGGGGGGGGGTGGCATTCCAAGAAATATTAATTCACGTTGTAGATAAATGCCTTAGCTGGGCTAGGAAGATGGCCATATGACGATCTTGAAGGAGGGAAACGGTGAATCAGTTGGAATTTGTAGGTGCCATAGAGTGGGTAGAACGTGTAGCAAGTGAGCATGCTTAAACCATCACTTATATGATATGTTTAGGATGGGAGGAAAACCGTTACTCAGAAAACTTTACTCAGAAAACACCCATTATATTTTACCTCAATGTGGTGCTGAACTAAAGTTAGAACAACTTCGGACACAATTTCGGAAATACACAAGTTCATAGAAACAGAAATAGAGAAAGAGAAGACAGAGACAGCGAGTAACGAGGTGGAGCAGGGTTAGAGAAAGATTGGAAACCGGTGATCTATGGGTATTTGGCAGCAGTCGGGGAATCTATTTAAAAGTAGGTGTCTTCCCATATCGGCCAGGTTTTTTTTATTTTTTTTTTATTTTTTTTTTTACTGCGTTGAGTATAACATGATTCCTATAACAGAGAAATGGAAGTTTGTTTTTGTGGGCATGCGTGTATGAGGACCGAAGTCTAATGTTGATGAAGATGACATTCGACCGATTGCTACCAATTGGTTTTTTTCCCTCTCCAGCCTCATGTCTGATGTCCTGGTAGACAACAATAGGCTGAACATTGAAACTATGCCTGCACATAAACGGACATGCAACTGACAGTATTCTGTATATATATTCACACTGCTCCGTTTACTCTGGGGCATTTACGGTAGTAGTTTATT
>NC_090729.1:8177777-8182777 GCF_036898095.1 Palaemon carinicauda
GAATTAACCTTAGTTTTAATATCTTGGGAGTTCACAGCAATTGGCTGGGCAGGAATTACATGTATGTGTCTTTCCTTCCTTCCTTTCTAGCTTCACTGTATAAGCTACATGTATTAATAATAAGTGAAAAGCATTCATTTGATACTCATGGATTCTCTTCTCTTTACAGGAGGACCATCCGAAATGCGGGAATATGTTCTGCAATGTCCGCAGTAAGAACTTCTGTGGACATGAGTTATGCAGGAGGCATGCAGCATGCGCAGTCTCCAAAGGTGATCTCCAGTATTGGGACCCTCAGGTATGTACTATATGTTCCAACCTGATTACCGAGGCATTTGACACCCCTAAGTCGGTGGAGTCAAGGGATGCGGCTAGGGAAAAGTTGCGAACCTGGGTGAGGGGTTTTCAGAAAAACACTTCAGGCCCCTACCTTCCAAACGAGAAGATGAGGGCCTACCTTTTCCCTATGGCATCGGCTGATGCAGTCATTCCTCAGCCTCCGGAGGAGATATCAACTGTCCAAAATCCGGTAGATTCTGAAGTCTCGGCCGCCCTTCAAGACATCCAATTGGACGATAGGATATCAGAAGTGTCGGATTATGCAGAAAAGTATCTGGGAGAAGGTCAGGAGGAGGAGCTGACCCAGGCTCCAGAAATAGAAGAGGAAGAAATCGACGAGGTGTCGGTTACATCGGTTCCGGCCCAGGAATCTGTTCCCTCTACATTGTTTGCTATCCCAGGTGATCTGGGAAGGACTCTTTCTTCTATTGTTGAGATGATTCAACAAATGCAAAATAAGAATGAGGAAAAGGAAGCTGCGATGAAACTGGAGATACGTAGACTCGCAGCATCAAGTGGGCCCCAGAAGCAACTCAACGTAAAGGATCTTCCTTTGTGCTCGGATACCAATCCTTGGAGGTATGCCGAACACATGCCAATGACAACTGGGAAGATTGTAATGTCGGAGAAGTTGGGCTCAATTCCCCTGGAAGATGTGGAATTTTGGCCCAACAAAGACTCTTACCCGGACTGCTATGTCCGTCTTAGGAAGGAGCCAGCCTCAAAGGAGGAGACGGAGCCGAAGGAGGTCAAAGTCCCTGACCATAGTAAATCAGAGGCGTTACTAGTGAGCTCGTTGAAAGAGAGGGGCTTCACGATCTCAAAGCTTTCCTTTTTTGTGGCCTCTCCAACCAGAGCCTTTCCCTTCATGGAAAAGGGATATAAGGCAGCCTTGAAGGTGGCGGAGGCAGGGAAACCATGCCCCTCCTTGGAGGAATGCAAGTCGTTATCCCTGACCTTACCCTTGGACCAAAAAGACTGGAAGGACGTTCACCTTACCTTCTCAGTCGGGAAGCTGGAAGCTGATATTGCCGAACGTCAGTTAGGTGAGGAACTTCCAAAGCTGTCGGAGTCTCTCTTGCGCAGAGAGCAAGAGACGAAAGAAAGACTTGCAGCATGGATGTCGTTGCAAACGACATTAGAAATGATGGCAAGTGACCCCAAGAACCAGGACATGTTCATGGTAGTGGCCAAAACCCATCTGGCCACAGTTAGGAAGGATCTCTATAGCTTTATTAAAGCTAGGATAGCCTGTAGAGAGTTCGTGTTTGCCTTGGCTGCGGTGAGGCACGAACCGAGGAAGCTGATCTCCTCTTGCATCTGGGGTAAGGACCTATTTCCTAACGAAGTGGTTAAAGAGGTAGTAGACAAGGCTGCCACAGAGAATAGGAACCTTCTCAAAAAGTGGGGCTTAAATCTTAAGAGAAAGTCTTCTCCGGATGAGGGTCCCCAACCCAAGAAGACAAAAAGGCCTAGGCTATCCTTTCGGCCGGCTAAGCCCTACCGACAGCAACAACAGCAACTCCCTGCGACTGCGGTGCCTCAGATAGTGGCACAACCTCCAACCACGTACCAATTGGTACCTCAACAAGTGGTGACACAGTTGCCGGTTTTTAATCCAGTTTTTGAAAGGCAAACTTCTTCCTTTCGCTCAAATGCTAGAGGAACAGCCAGAGGTTCTTCTAGACGCCCTTCAAGGGGAAGGGGATTCAGGGGAGGACGCGGTCAAGGAGGCAAGGCCTCAGTTCCACAACAGCGGAAGTGAGATGCTTCCAGTAGGAGGGAGACTACATCAATTTAGGGATCGTTGGACCTTCGATCCCTGGGCCCAAAGCCTAATAAAGAATGGACTACGTTGAAGCTGGAGCTTTCCTCCACCTCAATTTCCTCAGTTCTTCCAACACTCTACCCCCGTTCTGGAAGAATATGTCCGAGAACTCTTAGAGTAAATAGTAATCCGAATAGTTAAGTCCATCAAGTTCCAAGGAAAGCTGTTTTGTGTTCCCAAAAAGGACTTGTCGCCACTCAACAAGTTCATAGTGAACTACAAGTTCAGGATGCTCACACTTCAACACATAAGGACCCTACTGCCCAAAAGGGCATATACCGTTTCTATAGACCTGTCTGACGCTTATTGGTACGTTCCAATTAATCGTCACCTCTCCTCCTACCTAGGCACCAAGTTACAAAGAAGACTTTACGCCTTCAGAGCCATGCCATTCGGGCTAAACATAGCCCCAAGGATTTTCACGAAGCTTGCGAACGCAACTGCCCATCAATTACGTCTAAAGGGGATCAAAGTAGTGGCCTACCTGGACGACTGGATGGCACGGGCAGCATCCAGGACAGAATGCATGCAAGCCTCCAAGATAGTGACCCAGTTCCTGGAACATCTGGGATTGAAGATCAACATCAAAAAGTCTCATCTATCTCCAGCTCAAAAATTTCAGTGGTTGGGAATCCACTGGAATTTGAAGTCATATCGACTTTCCATTCCTGGGAAGAAGAGGAAAGAAATTGCAGGATCTGTTAAGAGACTATTGAAATCAAAACGGATATCAAGACACGAACAAGAGAGAGTGCTGGGATCTCTACAGTTTGTTTCAATAGCAGATCCATTGCTAAGAGCATAGCTAAAGGATGCATCAGGAGTCTGAAGAAAATACGCATCAAACGCGCGAAGCGATCTAATGAGACCACTACCGACTCGACTGCGAACGCTTCTCAAGCCGCGGTCCCAAGCCAAGCAAATGAAGAAATCAATTCTTCTTCAACCTCCTCCCCCGTCAGTTACTATCCACACAGACGCTTCAAAGGAAGGCTGGAGAGGCCACTCTCACCAGAAGAGAGTCCAAGGAGCTTGGTCCAATCTTTTCAAGTCATTTAACATTAACTTTCTAGAAGCCATGGCAGTACTTCTGACACTAAAGAAAGTATCTCCTCGCCACTCAACCCACATAAGATTGGTTCTAGACAGCGAGGTGATAGGTAGATTCCTGAATCGACAAGGGTCGAGGTCGCCTCAAATCAACCAAGTGATGTTGGCCATATTCCGCTTGGCGGAAAGGTAGAAATGGAACCTGTCAGCAGTTCACATTCAAGGGTTCCGCAACGTGACAGCAGAAGCTCTATCCAGGTTTACACCAATAGAGTCAAAATGGTCCCTAGACGCAGGATCGTTCTCCTTCATCTTGAGTCAAGTCCCGGAACTGCAGAAAGACCTCTTTGCGACGAAAGACAATTAGAAAATACATTGTTATGTGTCCCCATACGAGGATCCGCTAGCGGAGGCAATGGACACTATGTCCCTATATTGGAACAGATGATCCAGGATTTATCTGTTCCCTCTGCACAACCTCCTTTTGAAGGTCCTCGACAAACTGAGATCCTTTAAAGGGATAGCGGCAATAGTGGCCCACAAGTGGCCAAACAGCGTGTGGTTCCCTCTGGCATTGGAACTACAACTGAAGTTTGTACCGCTACTGGATCCAACCTTGTCTCAGCGAGTATAAAAGTCGACTGTTTTCGCTTCATCACAGAAAACCCGGAACCTGCATCTCATGATTTTCTCTCCTTAGCGATGAGAAAAAGATTCGGGGTATCAAAATACAGTATAGACTTTCTGGAGGAAACCAGGAGACAATATGAGGCATCATGGAAGAAGCGGGTGTCCTTTGTCAAGGCGAAGAAACCAAAAAGAAATCTCGACAGATTTCTGTTTATCATTCTTCATTCACCTTCATGAGCAGGGTTTAGCAGCCAACACAATATCAATGTGCAAGTCTGCCTTGACAAGACCGATACTATATGCCCTTCAGGTCAACCTTTCTAACGACGTTCTTAATGAATTTCGAAGGCCCATGCTAAGCTTAGTCCTTCAGGGCCTCCAAGACCCATTTCATGGTCACTGGATAAGATTCTTCATTTTGCCTAAATAATGAACAATTAGAAGGATTTGACTCAAAAGTCATATTTCTGTTTGCACTCGCTTTTGGGGCCAGAGTTAGTGAAATAGTGGCTCTCTCTAGAGAGGAAGGCCACGTCCAGTTCTCGGAGGGAGAACTATATCTATTTCCAGACCCAACGTTTCTTACCAAGAACGACCTACTCACCAACAGGTGGGGTCCCTAGAGAATCTGCCCGCTGAAGGAAGATGCATCTCTATGTCCAGTGGAGTGCCTAAAGGTCTATCTTCATAGAACTTCAGACTTTAAAGAATGACAGCTGTTCAGAGGAGAGACCTCGGGTTCAAATTTTTCTCTGAAACAACTAAGGCGAAACTCGCCCATGTTATTCGCAGAGCGGATCCAGACATTACACCCGCAAGTCATGATCCAAGGAAAATTGCCTCTTCCACAAAATCTCCTTAATTATATGGACTTTGAACATCTTTGTTCATACACCGGCTGGTAGTCATCCAAGGTGTTCTTTATACACTATGCGAAGCATGTGGAGCAACTCAAGAGGTCTGTGGTAGTAGCAGGTAGAACTCTTAAACGTTCTGTTTAAATCTGCGAGGAACAGTGAAATTAATTTGGGATGATTAATTATGAGGGTGGGTGTGTAGTCACAGACTGTTACTACACACTGAGTGATAGGCCACTAACGTGTCCTTACGAACTGTTCCATTGACTTTGGTGAACTATAGCATAATACAGACA
>NC_090729.1:8187777-8192777 GCF_036898095.1 Palaemon carinicauda
TTTACCTGTTTTCAGCCACTTAGATGAATCATATATTTTTCTGAAAGGTTATCTTGTGCTTATTTTACATTTTTGACCATCATTATTGTTGAAAATCACCCGTCTTTGACATTCCCCCAGCCAAAAACAACCAGGGTTTCCCATTGGAGTTCCATAATTGTCTTTATATAATAGGGTCCAAAAACTCACGAACGGTTCGTTTACCCCAATAATCAAGATAAAAAATGCATTAGACACGAGATAGCGAGTAGGAAAAAATATATGGTTCATGTATTTGGCTAGGAATTAAAGTATCATATATTTACCTAGTCATTTCTATGAAAAGTCTTTTGTCCATTTTTATCCTTTCCGTTTCTTTTTTTGTTGAAATTGTTTACAACTCACCAGCAGTTCTCAGACAAAGTATCTCCATATCCTCTGGCGTAAGAGGGGTAGACATGATTGTCCTCTAACCACACAATCACAAGAACTGAGACTATACCTGTAAGCCACTGTTGCCACTAGTTCTGCGTAAGAATTCCACCTGTTAAAGGAAACGGCTTTTAAACGCTGAGGCACCGAAAATAATCAATTCTTCCGCAAATTTAACCAAAAATATACTCACACTTTCTACACTTTGCTAAACGACAGGTTTTAGTTCAAAATACAATACAGATCAACCTATATAAAAACATAGACTTTATATTATAAATGTAAAACAGATTTATATGTAAAAACTAGATTTTCAACCCTTATAACTATGCGGAAATATTTTCCGTTCCAGACAGTCAAGCAAAGATCGGAAATTGAAATGATGGAGATCCCTTTGTAGACCTATTTTTTTCCCCTCAATTCCGCCATTTGCCAACACTGCTGCAAGCCTGCCGAAGTAAATGGAGTGTGGACAGGATTGCAGTTCTTCAGTCTTTCAGTTCACTCCAACTGTCACTGGAGTGAGCGTCTATGGGCCCTAGTGCAAAGGCTTGTCAGTATTCTGAGCATTTGTAGTTTTCGCATGACATCGAAAATCATTTCTCAAATTGCCTGGACGCAGATGTGATCTTGCAAACGGGAGAATGAAAAGGCAACATTACTCACAGCAAGGTGAAGTAATATAAATTTATTCCATTGTCAGATGTTTTTTTGGAAAAAACAAAAAAAAGAAAGGCTGCCTAAGAAAATCGAAGTCACCGGTTCAATAAGATTTCGTGAATTTCTTTGGAACTCAAAAACCAATTTGGTTTTCTTAGTTCTCACCCAATGGTCAGGTAGTTATGATTTGTTCCCTACTTCTCATTCTTGACCTTTATAATATGACCAAATCTATAGTGCCAGTGTGGTAATGACATCTATGAGACTGGCGAAACGTCATAGTCTCTCTCTCTCTCTCTCTCTCTCTCTCTCTCTCTCTCTCTCTCTCTCTCTCTCTCTCTGCTATCTATCTATCTATCTATCTATCTATCTATTTATATATATATATATATATATATATATATATATATATATATATATATATATATATATATATATATATACATATATATATATATATGTATATAGATATTTATATATATATATATGTATATATATATATATATATATATATATATATATATATATATACATATATATATATATATATATATATATATATATATATATATATATATATATATATATATATATATATATATATATATATATATGTATGTATGTATGTATGTATGTATGTGTGTGTCCACGCGTGTTTGTGTGTGTGTTTCATCGTGTATATATGCGGGCACTTTGGGCTTTTGTTAATGTAGGCCAAAAATTCGTGTGAGTATTATTAGACTAATTGAAGATAAGATAGCTAGATTTTATCACAAAATTCTAAGTAACACGGTGTTCTACTCAAAATCGTTTCTTTCATTGACTACTTTGTGGTCCTGAAGAAATTTGTGCTTTAGGAAGAATTCCAATGTCATGCTCTGAATGTGGAAATACGTAGAGGGTTTCCTTACTATTCTATAACTGAACGTTCAAGTTTACAATCACATTTTGAGTGTTGTATTTTACTCTTTGCTTACGTGATAATAAGTTCAGTTGGTGAGTAATTTTAGGTTGAATCCAACTTTATCTATTGGCTATCAGTGAGATAATTTATAATCATCGACCACGACGGATTAGAAGATAATGGTCTCAGCCTATATGAGGAATTGTTTTAGAACTGACTATCTCTACATCCCCAATGAATAGCTATTGATTTTGATGTATAATTGGATCTTCTAATCAGTATACTGAATTCTGTAGGGAAATCTCATTTGATCCTTATGAATCCTTTGTTGCACCATTGTAGTAAAAGAAATGGTTAACTAATTTTCTCTTCGAGAGTATAATTAACATACATAATTTCTTAGTGTCATTAAAGAAACCTTATTGTCTCTCTCTCTCTCTCTCTCTCTCTCTCTCTCTCTCTCTCTCTCTCTCTCTCTCTCTCTCTCTCTCTCTCTCTCTGATTTGATTACTTAATTATTAAGATTTTACTTTACACATTATTCATCATTTTCCATGTGGAGAGTTGTCAGTTCATTAGGTCATTTCCCATATTAGCCTCATCGGTTTCCTTTATTGAAGACATTAATAGTAAACTATAAACATATTATTAAACTGTATCTATAAAATGAATCGAAGTAACAGGAAGAACAACCGTTCTTTTCGTAGCAGTAGCTTTGAGAATACTACATACAGGGCAAAATGGACTTTGAATATCTGGAGAGCTTTTTAGATCATGTTTAACAACATACAATACCAGAACGTCATTCACTGGAAGTAGGAAGATATTCTTAGGTTTGAGATTTTTGTCTATTTAAAGGGTAATTCTTCAAGGGCTTCTAAAACATAATTCATAATATGTTTACAGAAGTATTGAAATGTTGTTAATACCAATTACTCATAATTACCTAATGCATTATTATTTAAACATGTGCTATCAGTTACTCGAATCCACAAAGAACTGTATGTATTTCATGCGTTATTTTTTTCCAGTTTTTTCATTAATTATGTAGTATTTGGTAGTTTTCTAATAACTCCAGAGCATAGATAGAATACAAAAAAAAAAAAAAAAACTGTGTATCTCAAACATCGGCGTTTAGGATTTTAGTGGTACAACTGATAATAATGAATTTATAATCATACCTAGCTATTAGGAAAACTTTACCTCAACACCACAATTAAAAAATATGCTAAACCTCCCAGCCAAGTGAATGCAAAGAGGAGAATGAGAGTAAACTGAGACTATGCTTGTATTGTATATGTATTTTACAGTTTAACATTACCTATGTTCTGTATCCATTTTTACAAAGGCCTATTTTTACTTCTCACATTTATCGGTTTTACAATGTATATTATCAATAGCCAAGCCACTAACCTTTTTGAAAAACCAGAATGTTCCAAGCCGAAGAGCTCCAGCATGGAAAGCACACCAGTGCTGAAAAGAAATAGAAAAGTTTAAGTAAACAGTAAGTGAAAAATGAAAAACAAAAATCTTAAAACGTTAAATAAATTTGTTATAATTAAACTAAGAAATGAGACTTATGTCATATTATTCAACTGCAAAGAATCAACAAGTTTTATGCTTTGTAAGTTAACCCGATTAAAATATTAGATTATTCCATAGTCTGCACAGAGCTGGATTAAAAGTTATAAAATATTATGTAATGTATCATTGTAATGTAATGTATCATGATTGAGTAAATAAGACTGTTAGAATTAAGTGCAAACCTTGTATTACGTGCAGGGCGTTACAGTCGAGGGAGATGTTAATGCGAAGGGTGACCAGAATAAAATGTAATGCAATATCCACGAAGAAATTACTCAGTGACGTTGCTGATTATTAATATCTTGGTTAAAAAAAAAAAATAATAATATATCGTAAGTTTTGTCAAACAAGTTAATGATATTCAGTAGCTGAGAGCTACGAATAGAAACATATTCTAAACATGGCTAAGTTAAAGAAATAAAATGTATTCAGGGTAGATTGAGCACCGAAATTCTAAAAATACTTTGTCAATTAATCCTTTTTTTTTGACTGAAGAATAGCCAATGGGATGGCTTTCTCAAAAGTAATACAAGTAATACAGAGAGAGAGAGAGAGAGAGAGAGAGAGAGAGAGAGAGAGAGAGAGAGAGAGAGAGAGAGAGAGAGAGAGAGAGAGAAAGAGAGAGGGAGGCTAACAAAAGACTTTGAATAATAAATTGGAGACGGCACAAACTATCGATCAAACGTTTGGTTTGTGTCCGTTCAGAAGCTCCTAAATTATCCACAAAACTTTCTTCTTCAAGGATAAACCACATTCTCTGCACTATTGTGACATTTTTAAATGGTTAAAATTTTAATTTTTGTTCATCCTCTCTTAATAATTTCATGCTTTATTAACTAAAAAGCAATTCTATTTCGTATTATTTCGGTTTTTAATTGAGTCCAAGCTAATCTGAAATAAGCATGAATAAATATAACGACCTAATCCTAGTCTCTTCAATTTCTATTTTCATGTATCTTTATACTTTATATATTTTCACATATGTTAAACTATCTACTCTTCAGCGTCTATGTTTTCATGTATATTTCTCTCTATCTTTGTTAGAATTACTTCCTTTTTTATCTTGCACCCTCGGGAAGAATAAGGCATCAATAAAATCACGCTATATCTGATATTACGAATGTAAAATTAGTATTTTTTGCTGATAATATATACAGTAACTATATATATATATATATATATATATATATATATATATATATATATATATATATATATATATGTATATATATGTGTGTATATACAGTATATATATATATATATATATATATATATATATATACATAGATATGTATATATATATATATATATATATGTATATATATACATATATATATATATATATATATATATATATATATATATATATATAAAATATATATATATATATATATATATATATATATATATATATATATATATACATATATATATATATATA
>NC_090729.1:8197777-8200277 GCF_036898095.1 Palaemon carinicauda
GTGCAAGAGTTAAACAATTTTAATTATCCAATATATGCTTGGACACAGTGGTCTCTGGCACATCTCGCTCTGAGGAAGTACACCCTATCACAACCTTACTTCGCGGTGAGTAGCAAAATAGATAATGTAGGGAGAGATGGAGAAGGTGGAGGGTGGGGCCAAACACTAGAATTCGCGTGCAGTAAGGGTATGGCTGGGTGCACTTTCTTAGAGCGAGGTATACTAAAAATTTATTTCGAGATTTTTATGTTCTCTGATAAAAAAGACCTTCATCATTAAATTTTTGGAGTCTTAGTTTTGATCGTGATATGAAATAAGAATCTGTTAAACTTTAATTTTTGATTTTAACATTATTTTCCTACAAATTATTTTAAATGATGCTGTTCTTTAAGTTGGTTAATTTCCTGTAACAAAATTTATAAGAAGAGAAATCGAACATAAATTCTAGTATGCTACAAGTTATTGCACTGAAGCAAGTGACTTATTTCATTTCAGAATATCTTTAATGTATTATTCTGCAAATCATTCGTTTTATATGGTCCAGGTAGAAAACATTTAGGTTACAAAGTTCTTTTTAAATACGGAGTATCTCATTAGCGAATTGTTCATTATTAAATTCACAGTTGAAATGATCATTAAAGGATAATTACAATATGTAAGTAAAAATCACAACAACAACATCATTAAAAGCAACGAGTATAGCCCTAATGATAATATTAATAACAGTAATGATAACTAATATATTATGATAGAATCGACTGAGGGGGGGGGGGTGGAAGTGCGTTAAAAAAATCAACCACTCAGAAAAAAAATATAACTGTTTATAATAGATGTTTTAAAATACTTTCATCAAAAGAGGTCTAGTGCTATCTAGGAGAGAGAGAGAGAGAGAGAGAGAGAGAGAGAGAGAGAGAGAGAGAGAGAGAGAGAGAGAGAGAGAGAGATAGAGGTTTCTTAATTACTCCATAATTTTGTAATAATCTGTCACCGAGAGATTAGCCATTGTGGAGTCTGCTTAAAGAGGTATTCTGATAAGGATGGTCAACAGATTTCAGAATAAACCTTTTAAAGATAATTAGTTTTCGTTAAAATCTTTCCACATTAATCTTCTTCCAAAACCCAGATGCCAGGTTTATTGTGTTTATTAAAATTAAGACGCTAAAAAGAGTTACATTTTGAAATTAATGAATTATATATCAAATAAATAGCAGAGAACGCAAGTTCTGAGTTATAAAAAGAAGAATAAATTATTCCCAAATCTGTACATCCATTCGATGTTCGATGTTGTTCCTATATAGTGGATGCTAAATTGATAAATCATTTACTAATCAATCAAAATCCCTAATGAACATAATACAACCTTTCCACCAGCCTCGCTGGGATCAGCAACTTTACCATTAATATTCTGGGAGCCATTTTTGCCCCTTATGAGTCTGAGGAATATTAAACCTTTTATTATGTGCTCAAAGCATAATTCGTACATCTATATCAAAATCTGGCATGCTCTTCTAAGTCTCTTTCAATTAAACTTAACTTCATCTGAAATATCAAAGGGAAAAATTATTTAATTTTGAGAGTGTAATAGAGCACCTGGCTCCTTCTGGTATTCATGAACAGCATCTTTACAATGCTGTTGTGGTATATATGCATGTTACTAAAGTCTCTGAAAATAACATCATAATAAGAACTATACCTCATTTAAAGTTTTACTATAATTCGTTTTCCAAAGCAAAAGTCGAACAAACATCTATAACAAACAACAGAAGAATAACATCAAGGGTAAACTTTATAGAAAATCTCATAGTCAATGGCTATATTTTCTTTGAATATGCTTGATACAATTACTCTAGAGCTGCTGGTGAAGAATTGTTATCAGCTTATTCTTTTTTCCTAAAGTTTACTTTTACTTCCCAAATCCTGTTTTATGTTAGGATCAAATCTTATTAAAACGTAATCGAGAAATATCAAGGGACTTGCCGATAACAATAAGGGATTCATGGAAGAATTATACAATTTTTTTAAAAAACACAAGAATCCATAAGCAATATCTACTGTATATTCAACTTGGCTATAAACTTCTAAGAAACAGCCTCATTTGTCTGATTTCATAATAAATTTTCCTCAGTTACGTAACTTTAGGTTGAGTTAATCTGAACTGTTTGGAAACGACTCGTTAACCGATTGAAATGTCCTGATAATGATTTCACTAGGCCAATTATACGTTTATTTTTGATAAATAGTAAAAAAAAAAAAATAATATAAATTTTCTACAATCAACTCGGTTAATTAAGTAGTAAGTGTAATATTATAAAAGAAAAAAAATATTCTACTGTATAATCGAAGGACATAATATTCAACAAAGTGGGCGCCCATCCAACCACCACCCTAAAACAGCTTACTCTTCCTGCTCATGACAAGGAGTTGTAGAGACCTTTAGGTGGTGGGGATTATAGCTACCAATGTAGTGCAAGCATAACAATGTAGTTGTGAAAGTAAAACT
>NC_090729.1:8207777-8210277 GCF_036898095.1 Palaemon carinicauda
TTTACGGTATTATTACGAAGGACTAACAATTATCACCCCAAATTAGTTTTTTTAATGCATGTAGAAACATATATTGGGGTATTTTTAGAATAGTTTATGCCTTTTAGTGTAATTCTTACGGTTATCGTAAGAAGAGATAACTGTTCATACTAAAAAAAAAAAAAAAAAAAAAAATTACGACTTCAAGCATTATAATACATCTTAGGTTTTGCCAAGTAAGTAATGCTCTTATAACCTGTAACCTGTAATTCCAAATTCATCACCTATTACTTGTCCATCACCTAAGAGAGGGATTGTGTTAAAAGAAGTAGAATATTAATTATTTGAAAAATTGTCGTAAGGTATTTGTGGAGTTTTGAATAATACAGAATAAAAATCACTAACACATGAAAGGCTTTAGAGCTTTTTGTAGTTTTTGATGCATTAGCCTAAACAAACACACACTCTTGCATGTTCAAGTCTAAAAAAATTATTTCAACAAATTACGAGACGAAAAAGTTTCAAATTAAAGCGAAGAGACAATGCACTAACAAGGTATTCCGAAACACATTTAGTAGGGTATTGTACTCGTAGCAACTAACAGTAATATAAATGATTTCCTAAAAAAAAAAAAATAATAAAGGCTAAACCCCTAATACAAAATTATTTTACTTCCTTGAGGATGAGAACAGGGGAAAACGTATTAGTTTTAAGACATAGGGAGGAGGTTTTTAGTAATTCCCAGTACTGTAATTATGTGTTGTAACACATCAATAGTAAGGAAGGGCTGCACCAACCTTCCCTCCATTCAACTCATTTAGATATAGAAGATATATTAACCCCTTTTTCTGTTGGTCAGTTTCCTATTTTGTAACAATGGTTAAGTACACTGCGTTCGGATACTACTGATAATCATAGAGGAATGAGTGAATAAATGATTCATAATCAATATGTAAATGTTGTTAAGTATTTACTCCTATTCCTTTCGAATGTTTTGATATTTGTTCGTTTTCACTGCATTAGACTAAATTATTTATGGGAGAATATGTTGATTTTAGTTTCAGTTCTTTTCCATATGCGATAAAACAAAATTTTCTCTTCCCCTGAACAGCAAAGGCCATTTTGGAAGCTATCTTTTTAATGCTAAAAATCTAATTTTTTTTTTTTTTTTTTTTTTTTTTTTTTTTTTTTTTTTTTTTTTTTTCTGCTATGGAGTAGAGTTCTTAAATTCGTTGAACATTCTGAATAGGCATTACTGTGAGAGTTGTCAGAAGCACAAAACTTTTCCTTTATTTTTTAAGGCCATTTTTTATTCCCTTTGACCTATAGTAGTCATTTTTTATCAAATACATTAAACACTTCTCCCTCCCCTCTCAAAACTATGCCCAATTGTCTATAAAATACTTATATGGTTTTGGTTTCAGTTAAGATGTAAAGAGAATTAACATCATGTGATCCAGAAAAGTAGTAAGTATGATCAAAATATATAACTTCAAATTAAGCATCCCACTTTAGTTCTAAAAGCCATGGAGTTATGGTAGCTACCCATCTTCCTTAAAAAATCATAGAAAATATGTATGCATAATATGCAAACCTGCTTTCTAACTTGATTGGCAACTGGGGATGATTTTCGCAGTAGCATAGTATATCTATTAATTGCTATCATTTTCCATGACAGTTATTGCATTAAAAGTATATGTCTTTACGTTCTCCTTTGTTGCTAATCCAAAGAGGGAAAAGTATGATGCAATGGAAGTTATTTTTCAAATATTTCTCAAGTTTTGAAATCTTTAATAAAATCATAAGCTTTTATCATTTGATCCACTTAAGAGTTTTTGTTTTACTTATTTGTCTTAAGTTACAACCTAATTGGTCCGTATGATACTTTGAACAAATAAATGTGATTAGATATTTTAACGACACTTAAACGGGTTTGACATTCTTACCATTGCTGCTGTTCCCAATGGGAAAATTTTCCGCCCCTTCATTCTAACATAAACTTTAAACACCTACAAAGAGGTAAGGTTGAAAAATTGAATCTCTTAACTAGCCTCTATGAATATTTTTTTTTTTTTTACAAAATGAAATTTCATAATAGGGAGTTTCGTTATTGTAAAATGAACCAAGGCTATGATATACTATTATTGTTATTTCTTGCTAAGCTATTACTCTACTTGGAAAATCAAGATACTATAAGGCCAGGGGTTGCAACAGGGGAAAAAGTCCAGTGAGGAAAGGAAACAACGAAATGAGAGAAGCAATTAACAAAAAAAAAAAAAAAAAAAAAGAACAGTTACAAAACTAGAACAAATATTTCATATGTAAGCTATAAAAACATTACAAAGATAAGACAAAGAGAAACATGATAGAATAGTGTGCCCGAGTGTTCCCTTAAACAAGAGAACTCTAACCCAAGACATTGGAAGACCATGGTACACAGCTATGGAACTACCCAAGACTAGAAAACAATGGTTGGATTTGGGAGTATCCTTCTCCTCGAAGAGCTGCTTGCCATAGCAAA
>NC_090729.1:8212777-8220277 GCF_036898095.1 Palaemon carinicauda
TTTCGAGACATCATTGAGAATGTCTTTAACTCACCTCAATCACAGTTGCATCATGTTACATTGTAGACGTGAGAGTAATCCTAGTAAACATTTGAGTGTGGTTATATACACTTCCATGAAGAACGAGTCTTGAAGCGGAAGGTTACCGCATTTCATCTTTTCCTTCCTTTCCATTTAACCTTATGGTTCCTTCTCTTTCTTCAAGACAAATGTCGTTTGGAGAGGAGATGGGGAGCTGCCGAGGCAGAGCGGACTTTGTCCCACTACATCTTTTACGGATTTGTGTAGCCTTTTAGTAGATTTCTCATTTGTTAGGCTCAGTTTATGGTTCTCTTCATTTTATCGCTTCTTGATGAATTATTTTTCTGTCATTCATATACCTATACAAACATACAAATAAAAAGAAGTTAATCATATAGATTCATATACTATACACACACAAACACACACACTTTTATATATATATATATATATATATATATATATATATATATATATATATATATATATATATATATATATATATATATATATATATATATATACAAATCAGAGTGGGATGTGACCCTCATCCTAAAAGCTATCACACGTACCCTGTATGATCCTTTGATGAGGTCGTCAGAAAGAGATTTTAATCCTAAGACTGTCTTATTGCTAACCTTACCATTGTTGAATAAGTATGTGAATTGCATGGTCTTCTTCAGTTTTTTATCAGAGTTTATGACCAACACATAGAACCCGGTGGCACATGGCGCTGATTTCAAGACCCTCCCCGTTCCTCGGTATGTGAAGAATGGGTGGTGGTTATTTAGAGGAGAGGCCTTTGTGCCCCATGAGGATTTTGCGGTACTATCTGAATATATCTCGACACCTCAGGCCGAATTGTCAGCAACTTTTCCTTAGTAATGGCAGGAAAAGGTGTCAGCGAACACAATCTTTCTTGCTTCATGGTACGATCTGAGCAGGATAGGAGGCCTGGTTGATGAGAGGGTCGAGTTACCAGCTAGGACCAGGGCTCACAAAGCTAGCAATATAGGCACAAGATTAGCTTTCAGTAGAAACCTGTCAATGGGCCAGGCACTGATGGGCGAGGATTGGAATCGACAAACCACCTTCACTGTATTATACTTAGAGAAATTAATCACAAGTCCCTCGATACCTTTGTTCTTTACCATTTGATAGCTGTTCAAATTGTTGTGTAATCATCACAACTCCCACATGCGACAAGAGGCATCTTGTCTATGTGTATATGTAAGACTGGAGTTAATGGTAGAATGACTGGCTCCTCACGTTCATTAGTCTGTACTCTCTATCTCGGAGAAAAGCAGTCTAAATGATACGTGGTGGATTAAACCTGATGCTGGTAAGTTGTACTGCAATGCTCCATTCCTTCTCCCCAAATAAGTATCTCCCCATATCTCAATAAATGAGGTGGAGCATAGTTGAATTTATGCGTACTCATTGATCACCATACAGATCTATACTCCTAACTGATACGCCCTTCAGGAAAAGGATTTATTCTTTTGGCCAAGTACATGCCTACAAGTACTATACTGGCTAGTTTCTATCAACCTTCCCATCCTTGATACCTCATGAAAGACAGTTATGACTAATGATGTTTCTGGAGTCACCCCTTTTCTCCTTTATGGGAACATGTGGTTGGACAATTCCAGAAAAAAATATCCAGTTCTTTTCTAGCAGAAATTCTAACCCACTGAGCAGTGAGTCTCTCATATCGATTATTTTAATAACTATTATTATTATTATTATTATTATTATTATTATTATTATTATTATTATTATTATTATTACTATTATTATTATTCTGACTTAACTTGTTTGGTCAACCACTCCTCTCAGTCCTGGGTTAAAGGGTCAAAATTGAAGCTTTCTGACTATTGAGGGAGGCTGGGATTCTAGTCAGCACAATCCACCATTAGTTTAATCATTCTTTAAACAATTCTAAGTACAATGTCCAGCTCGCACTCAAACAATCTCCTTAATACTCAAGTTTTTATAGATAAGAAGAATACAAACTATTCTGATAATTTGCAATATTTTGTTTTTAGTCAGTCCAACCGGATGGAAAAAGTTTTAATTCAGCTATCCTTATCTCATGTAAGTTGAGTGTGTATCTTATTCCTTTAAACGCATAGGTTTAGCCTACACAAATCTTGGACCTAATTACCATTCATGCTGGTCTGTAATGGTTTCCTACTTAGGGGAACATTTCAGAAAAGATTTTCGCAATAGGAAATATGCGAGGTTCCAATCGAGTCATGTCGTATATTTCGCCGGACTTAAGAGCATATCTTGTTTAATATGAATACCCTATTCACTAATAAATGTTATCATCAAAACACTTTTTTTTTAAATTTCTAGAAAACATTAAAGAATCCTGGAGAGAGAGAGAGAGAGAGAGAGAGAGAGAGAGAGAGAGAGAGAGAGAGAGAGAGAGAGAGAGATTTATCGAAGATTTTTTACTTTGGTCACCTGTATTATAAAAACACAGAAATCATTCAAAAACCTCAAGATTTTTTGGAATTTCATAAATTATTACATAAGAGGTAAAAATTGCTAATGGGAAAGCAAGGCTTGTAGTGATACTGATGATTACATTATTTATCATTCAACTCAATTGAATGGAAACATTTGCATGAAGAATAATACCACTACATTCCTTTCCTTGATTAAAAGAAGAATACTAATCTAATTTGATTTGCCGTAAGGTTCATATTTTGTTCAACAATACATATAGATTCCTCATGTCTTACAAAAGAACTCGTATCGTAGTGTCAAACGCTCGAAATATTAGGAATGAATCAGATTTAACGGACAAGTGTGGCGTGTTTGTATTCTGTGACCTTGCAGGGACCTAGTGTGTATATATACCCGATGTGTCCATAATAAAGTACTCAGTTGCATTCATCTCGCCTTTGGCTCACAACCTCTTTTGGTTCGTCACATTGGTGACTCCGGGGGTCGACTCGCTCCTCCCGCCTCCCCCCCTCACTGTTACCATGAAGGACTCCACGGAAGTTGGTGCAACCCTATTCAAACTTTCATCGTCGCCAGCGGAGAGTCGTTTGCTTGGTTTTAGTGCGCAGAAGTCCAGTTCCGCATCAAGGGTGTCACTCGCTCAACCGCCAAAACAGATTATGTTCTCATGGAGATACCCGAGGACACCTTCCCGGAAATCTGGCTTTGTGATCAAGCAGATACCCCAATAGCGTATGACACCCTCAAAACACACCTTCTGCAGCAGTACTCGCCATTGGCAGCAGACCGTATACCAAAGCTTTTTCAGCTCTCTCAACAACTGTTGGGGTACCAAAGGGCTTCGCTCGCCCTCAGATAAATGACTAGTATCACTTACCTGCAACCTGCCACAGATGGCTCTCCTCGTGAGGTGAACCTACTTTGTGCCCATTGGGTACGCCGTTTACCTGAACCTGTACGCACTGCCATACCCGATGTCGATAGTTTACCCATAAAGGACTTGCTGATCAAAGCTGACACCCTTATGGACATCCACTTCACAACTTTCAAGACCTCCATCAACGCCTCCACTCCTGACGAAGAGGACACCTATTCTACGTGAACCGAAGCTGACATGAATACAGTTGGACACACATGCCTACACCATGACGTGCCAGAGCGGCGATAAAGCCACCCATCACCCATCACTCGCTCGCGCCCCAACCAACGACTTCTACAGCCACTTACTGCCGTCCATTGGACACAGATTTGCTACTACCACTCCAGATTCGGGGCTGCCGGGAAGAAATGTGCTAAGAATTGTCACTGGCCAAAAAACGTGTAAGTAGGCCATTGCTCGTGGTGGTGGCCTCCCGTGTTTCTAATCTTTTCTTTTTACATGATGCAGGAACGAGCATGCAATTTTTGGTAGACACGGGTGCTTGTCGTTCTCTTTTGCCAAGGGAACTCTTCAGGAGACAACTTAGTCTGTCTAAGTCTGCTGATGTCCACCTGGTAGCTGCCAACGGATCTGCAATACCCACCTACGCGAGAACCTCACATTATCGTTAAGAAGCGACAAATTTAATTGGAAGTTTCTCGTTGCTGACGTCACATTGCCAATCCTCAGGGCGGACTTCCTCTCTCATTTCCACCTTCTGGTCGGTATCGCCCACTGATGATTGGTAAACCCAGACTCAAACTTGTCGACACCTCCTCAACCCGCGCCCTCCAACCTCGCTCTCCACATCAGCGCACCCACGGATGCCTTCGGCCACCTCCTCCCGTCGTATCAGGAAGTTTTTCGTCCAGAACTTCGCCAAACGCCCACAGCTCCTGCCAAACATGGTTTTTATGACCATAACAAGACGACGGGACCCCTAGTCTTCTCCAAATTCAGACATCTGGCACCAGATCGATTGGTAGCCGCCAAGCAGGCTTTCGCTGAAATGGAAGAAATGGGTCTTTCCCAAAAGGCCTCCAGCCCCTAGTCGTCACCCTTACACATCATCCTGAAGAAAGACGGCTCCCTCCTTCCGTGTGGGGATTACAGGCGCCTGAACATGCAAACAGAACTGGATCACTACCCCCTCACAAATATCGCAGACGTGGCCTCCTACCTGCACAAAGCAAATATTTTCTCCACGCTCGACGTCCTGAAAGGGTGTTACCAGGTGCTTCTGAACCCAGAAGACATCCATAAGACCGCCATCCCCACTCCCTTCGGTACATACACCTTCAGTTACTACTGTTTTGGCCTTCGTAATGCTGGGGCCGCTTTTCAACGTCTCATGGATGGCATCTTAGGGGACCTTCCCTTCTGTGTATGTTATGTGGCTCGTCACAGAGGCTATGTTGTTCACTGGGAGGCCACTGGTGTGGTTGGGCACCACAATGGGGACTGGAGTTGATGGCTTGCTTGTAGATTGCGTGGCCCTTGCAGCAGGGCGCAGGATCTTGCAACGCTGCAGCCCATTTCCATCTATTCTTATGAAACTCTAACTGAAACAAGGCACCTTAACCTGTGGCCTTTAAATGAAATCATAGTGACCAATGTCCTTGAGGAAGAATAAAGAATAATTTGAGAGAGCCCAAATGTTTAATATCTTAGCAATATATCTTGTCTAATATCAGTGTCCTGATAAAGAACATCTACTTGAAAGAAATGTAGAAAAACAAAAAATAAACATAGTATTAAAAAATATTTTGCTTATGAGTGGAAGGCGAACATAGTGCAGAATAGATTAATAAATTTCCTGTGAATGATACTATTTGCTACTGAAACAAGTATTTGCAACATCAACAAAGGGATTCAACGACACCTAGCGTTGTACGGATAATCCTTAAACCATTGCGAGCCAAAGCACACAGATATGAGTATTCGCAAGAGAGAAACCAGATGCAAATAATTGCTTCCTATATCGCTGGTGGTTAAATGATAACCCGCTTGGAAAGGAAGGAAACCATAGTAATATTCACTGCAAAACATTTATGCCTGTATTTGCCATTATTTTATAAACTTTATAGTTTATTTTAATTTTTTGTCTTTTATCAAGTAATTGGAAAGCTATAAGATTTATTATGGCCCCGTAGTTTGCTGAACCTTCCTATTTTATCAATAACATAAAAATCGGCTTTCTTTACCTTTTCCAGTAACAGAATCTTGTCCATATCTTAAAGTGAATTCATATCTGAAAAAATATATATTCAATACAGAAAGTTTTTTAAGCAGTATATATTATCAGGAATGTTTTGACCAGATTTATAAAATTTATTTTACACTGTTCATAAAAGATGTAACACTGGTATAATTTCGCCATATCTTCCTTCAAGAATTTTTACAAGGCAATAACTTGTGTCATACATAAAAAAACTATTCGCCTTCACTAGCCCTTCTAAAATCATGAAATAATTATCATGGATTAGGGAAAATCCTGTTAAATAACATTGGCACATATAACCTTCCATATGAGTCATTATTAATACAGTAAGGAGAAATGTCTTTTTTATCCACATCATCATGATAATTATCACACCGCCATTATCATTTTCATAATCCCCTTACAGTCATCATCGCCTTAATCATCATCACCTACATTGTCATAATTAACTTCTTTTCAATGTGGTCGACGTACTCGTCATCCCAAATAATACAATGAACTGCAGAAAGTGAGACTATAAGATGATTGATTAACGGAATCCCATGGTCAAGTTCCCATCGAGAGATTTGGCCATCACTGATTTTAAACTTTTAATTCATTTTGGGAAGACCTTCAAATGAATTCCGAGAGAAATACGATGAATAGAATAGGAATGGATTAAACAGACACAATTTATAAATAGAATAAGCACCGACATATAAATAATATTCAAATGAGGTCATACCCAGTTATATTCTGAATAGGAAGAAATGTATTCATTAATACTATCGTGATATATCTACAATGAATTATATAAAACGACATACAGTAAGAGATTTTTTAACTGCCGATTATGTAAAGGCCTAACTATTTTCATAAATATGCTATAGTCTTAAGGACCTTTTCCTGCTAATTAAAGGAAACCATTAAAACTGTAAGAATTTTTCTAATTATAAAAGATCAGGTTCATTACTTCTTTTGTTAAGCTCGTAGTAAATATAAAGGAATTTTAATATTGTTTTTTTTTCTTTTTTTTTCTTTTTTGGTATTTAAGCAAACCGAATGTTAGCATTATTTGTATGAAAAAAAATTTAAAGTCATTTGAGTAACCTGTTAATTCCAGAAGATATGAAAAAAAATTATAAAATATACTAAATACAGTAATAAATATAAAACAAAATGCATGAAGAACCTAGCAGAAAAGGGTGCTACATCTGACAAATTGGAAATTATATTGATGAATTGCAAAGAAATTTCGAAGGAAGATATATCGGAGTAAAAACAGAAATCAGGTAAAGATAGAATTTGGAAATTAGTTATTCTTCTTTCTATGGCCCATCAAAAATATCACGAGGAATCCTAAGGACGGAGTTCACGACTTAGTAAATAATAAAGAAAAAGAGAGAGAGAGAGAGAGAGAGAGAGAGAGAGAGAGAGAGAGAGAGAGGAGAGAGAGAGAGAGAGAGAGAGAAAATTGCTTGCAATCGAGTCACATTTATGTTTGACACGTATGCCCAAGCTTTTTCATAGTAACAATTGGAATACTAATCAATATGTTAAATATAAGCTGATTTGTGTCCCATTAAACTAGTTTTATGAAAATTATATATATATATATATATATATATATATATATATATATATATATATATATATATATATATATATATATATATATATATATATATATATTATATATATATATTATATATATATATTATGATTATAGGTGAGAAATGGATGTAAAAAGGTAAGGATTCTATTTATCTTTTCATTATCTCCCAATGTTAGCGATGACTTCGTTTAAAAAAAAAATTATTTTTTGTGGCATTCATTTACTACATTGTTATTTAGCTATTTGCGTTCTGTGCTTGTGGAGAGA
>NC_090729.1:8232527-8242527 GCF_036898095.1 Palaemon carinicauda
TAAATAGACAGGTTAACCACAATTATATATATATATATATATATATATGTATATATATATATATATATATATATAAGAAGAGGATAACCCAAAACTTTAAGCATAAGTATGATAGTAAACAGAGCTTGTTTGTCTGAAAGAAAAAAACATTAGATGCCACTTTTAAGATACCGAGGTATCAAAGTCATAAAAGCCTGTATTACAAATCAATGACATTAGCGTTAGAAACGCTCGGCACACATGTCTGCACTTATGCTAGGTTCACCTTCGGAAATGGAACAGTCTGGATGGGCAACACAGTGCCCTCACTTAGTTTGTAGTACAGTATGTAACTACACACTCACCCTGGAATTAATCGTCCCAATTAAGACCACTGTTCCTCGCAGAGTTAAACAGTAGGGTTAACACCGCGACCCACTGCTACCACAGATCTCTTTTAGTTCCTCTACTTGCTTCGCATAGTGGCGAAAGAACACTCTGGAAGACTTCCAGCCAGTGTATGAACGGAGATGTTCAAAATCCATACAATTAAAGAAATTTAAGAATGAGGCAACTTTCCTCGGATCGTGACCTGCGGGTGTATTGTCAGGATCCGCTCTGCGAATAAAATATGTGATTTTCGCTCTGAGTTGATTCAGAGATAAATTTGAGCCTGATGTTTCTCCCTGAATAGTTGACCACCCTTGAAGTCTGAAGTTCTATGAAGATAGACCTTTAGGCATTCTACTGGACATAGAGATGCATCTTCTTTCAGAGGGCAGATCCTCCAGGGACCCCACCTGTTGGTGGGTAACTCATTCTTGGCGAGAAACGTAGGATCCGGAAACAGGTTCAGTTCTTCCCCATCCAGGAACTGAACACGACCTGCCTCTCTCGAGAGGCTACAATCTCACTAACCCTGGTCCCGGACGCGAGTGCAAAATAGGAAAATAACTTTTTGTGTCAAATCCTTTAACGCACACTCTTCATTGCTCAACAGAGAAGCGAAATGAAGAACTTGTCTAAAGACCATGAAATGGGCTTTGGAGGTGCTAAAGGTCTGAGCCTAGCACTGGCTTTCGGGACTTTATTAAAGATCTCGTTACCTAGGTCGACCTGGAAGGCATATAGAATGGGTCTTGTCAAAGCAGACTTACACGCTGAAATCGTGTTCGCTGCCAACCCTTGACCATGGAGGTGGGGAAAAAAGATAAGCAGAAGTCTGTCAAGATCTCCTGCGGAATCTTCGCCTTGACAAAAGGCCACCCATTTTCTCCAAGATGACTCATATTGCCTTCTAGTAGATTTGCATTTATATTCCTCAAGGAAGTCTATACTGGCTTTCGAAATCCCGAAACGCTTTCTCACCGCTAGGGAGAGAAAATCATGAACTGCAGGGTCCGGGTTTTCTGTAATGAAGCGCAGACAGTTGACTTCTGGACTCGCTGGGTCAGAACTGGATCTGGTAGTGGTACAAACTTCAGCTACAGTTCCAATGCCAGGAGGAACCACACGCTGTTCGGCCACTTGTGGGCCACTATTGCCGCTACCCTTTGAAGGATCTCAGTTTGTTGAGGACCCTCAACAGAAGGTTGTGAGGAGGGAACAGATAAATCTTGGACCATCTGTTCCAGTCGAGGGACATCGCGTCCACTGCTTCCGCTAAGGGGTCCTCGTACGGGGCACGTACAGGGGCAACTTCTTGTTGTCTTTCGTCGCAAAGAGGTCTATCTGCAGTTCTGGGACTGATTCAGAATGAAGGAGAATGATCCTGCGTCTAAGGACCATTCCGACTCTATCGGTGTGAACCTGGATAGAGCGTCCGCTGTCACATTGCAGACTCCTTGAAGGTGAACTGCCGACAGGTACCACTTCTTCTTCTCCGCCAATCGGAAGACGGCCAACATCACCTGGTTGAGAGGTGGTGACCTCGATCCTTGTCGATTCGAGTATCTTACAACTACCTCGCTGTCTATTACCACTTTATGTGGAACGAATGACGCGGGGAGACTTTCTTTAAGGTAAGGAGCACTGCCCTAGCTTCTAGAAAGTTTTATGAGAAAGGTCTTGAATAGCCTGGACCAAGTCCCCTGGACTTTTTTCCGATGAGAGTGACCTCCCCATCCCTCCTTTGAGGCGTCTGAGTGAATCGTCACCGACGGGGGAGGTGGCTGAAGAAGAACCTGACTTCTTTAGATGTCTGGCTTGGGACCAAGGCCTGAGAAGAGTACTTAGCCGAAGCGGCTGGTCTTCTCAGATCTCTTCACGCGTTTGATGCATAACTTCTCCAAACTCCGATTGCATCCTTTAGCTGTGCTCTTAGCACTGGGTCTGTCACCGAAGCAAACTGGAGAGAGCGCAGTACTCTCTCCTGCTCGTGTCTTGATATCCTTTCGGAATCTTGAAGTCTCTTGACAGAACCCGCTATCTCCTTCCTTTTCTTCGCCGGGGTGGAGAAACGGTGTGAAAAAAGGTCCCAGTGGATCCTAGCCACTGGAACTTTTTGAGATGGAGAAAGTCGAGACTTTTTCTGTTGATCTTGAAGCCTAGGTACTCTAGGAACTGGATCACTTGACTGGAAGCTTGCAAGCATTCTGTCTCGGATGCTGCCCACACCAACCAGTCGTCCAGGTAGGCTACTACCTGAATTCCCTTTAGGAGAAATTGTTTGAGAGCTACGCTCGCAAGCTTCGTAAAAATCCTTGGGGCTATGTTTAGCCCGAATGGCATGGCTCTGAAGGCGTATAGTCTTCATTGTAGCCTGAACCCTAGGTAGGGGGAGAGTCGATGGCTAATTGGAATGTGCCAGTAGGCGTCTGACAAGTCTATAGAGACGGAATATGCCCTCTTGGGCAGTAAGGTCCTTATGTGTTGCAGTGTTAGCATTTTGAATTTGCAATTCACTAGGAACTTGTTAAGTGGCGACAAGTCCAGAATGACTCTGAGCTTTTCCGAGTCTTTCTGGAACACAAAACAGCCTCCCTTAGAAATCGATGGGCTTCACCCTTTTTCTCCAATCGTTCTTGAACGTACTCCTCCATAACGGGGGTGGAGTGTTGGAAAAACCGAAGGTACGGGGGTGGAGTGCTGTACCAGCTCCCGCCCAGTCCATTCTTGAGTAGGCTGTGGGCCCAGGGATCGAAGGTCCACCGATCCCGAAATTTCAGAAGTCTCCCTCCTACCGGTATCACCTCACTTGGACTGCCGTCCTGAGGTCTTGCCTTCCTGACCACGACCACCCCTGAATCCCCTTCCCCTTGAGGGGCGTCTAGACGAGCCTCTGGCTGCTCCTCTAGGCTTTGCTCGAAAGGAAGTAGACTGCCCTTCGAACGCTGGGGTGAATGCCGTGGACTGTGTCGACACGGCCTGGGGTACCCACTGAAAGGTGGTCGGGGTTTGTGCCATGATCTGGGGCACTGGGGGCAATGGCAATTGCAGTTGCTGTTGCTGTCTAAGAGGCTTGGCTGGCCGAGACGGTAGCCTAGTCCTCATAGTCTTCCTCTTTGGTTGAGGACCCTCATCCGGGGAAGACTTTCTTTTGATAGCCAGGCCCCACTTCTGGAGAAGGTTTCTATTCTCCAAGGCGGCTTTATCAAAAACTTCTTTGACCAAGTCGGTAGGGAAAAAGGTCTTTTCCCCAAATGTTGGAGGAGATTAGTTTCTTTAGCTCGTGCCTCACCATAGCCGAGGTAAACACGAACTCCCTACAAGCTCTCCTTGCCTTGACGAAGCCATAAAGGTCCTTCGTCACTGTGGCCAGATGAGGCTTGGCCACTACCATGAACATTTCATGGACCTTGGGGTCACTTGCCATCGTCTCGAGAGTAGTCTGAAGAGACATTGAGGCAGTCAGTCTTTCTTTTGTATCGAACTCACTTCGCAAAAGAAAGTCAGACAGCTTAGGGAGGTCCTTGCCGAACTGACGTCCGGCAATATCAGCCTCCAACTTTCCCACTGAGAACGTAAGATGGACGTCCTTCCAGTCTTTGTGGTCCATAGGCAGGGCCAGCGACAAGGGTTTACACTCCTCTAGGGAGGGGCAAGACTTGCCGGCCTCGATTGCTTTTAGTACAGCCAGAAACCCTTTCTGTAAAAGGGGGAAGGCTCTAGTAGGCGAGGACACAAAGGAAGGGAGCTTCCTATTCAATGCAGCTACCTTTGAGTTAGAGAAGCCCCTCTCTTTCATCGAGGATGAAAGTAGAGCTTGAGCCTTAGCATGGTCCATCACTATGACCTCCTTCGGCTCTGTCTCCTCCTTTGAAGCTGGTTCCTTCCTCAGTCGGACATAACAGTCCGGATATGATGCCTTGCTGGGCCAGAATTCCACCCTCCAGGGGAACTGAACCTAGCTTATCCGAGATGACGATCTTTCCAGTCGTCATCGGCATGTGCTCAGCATACCTCCATGGGTTAGCATCTGAGCACAAGGGAAGGTCTTTCACATTGAGCTTTGTCTGGGGCCCATGTGATTCTGCAAGGCACTGCATTCGCAGTTCCATTGCAGCCGCCTTCTCCTGATTCTCCTTCTGCATTTGTTGGATCATTCCAACAATAGAAGAGAGGGCCTGTCCCAGCTCTACTGGGAGACCGGCCGATGTAGAGGGGCTTGAACTTCATCCTGGGCTTCTGCCAGGAGGTCTTCCTCCTGACACCCGTCCACATCAGATATCCTGTCATTTAGCTGGATGTCTTGCATCGCGACCCGCGACTTCAGCATCCACCTGGATCTGAACTTAGGGGATCTCCTCTTGAGGCTGGGGATTCACTGCATCAGCTGATGCCTTAGGGAAAAGATACGCCCTCATCTTCTCACTCGGAAGATAAGGGCCAGAAGTGTTCTTTCTGAAGCCCCTTACCCAGGTACGAAGCTTCTTCCTAGCTATTTAAATGTCTCATTAATCAGGTTAGTGCACACAGTACATACCTGAGGGTCCCAAAACCGGAGATCATCCTTGGAGACAGCGTATGCTAAGTGTCTCCTAAAAAACTCATGTCCGCAGAGGTTCTTGCTGCTGACATTGCAGAAAGCACTTCCCCACTTCGGAGTGTCCTTCTGTAAAGAGAAGAAATTTCCATGAGTATCAAGTGAACTATGTATCACTGGATATGCATAGTATAGCATAACAATTCAGAAAGGAAAGACACACACTTGTGTTTCCCTCACAACCCATTATTGCAGCCTTCCAGATAATAAAATCAAAATGGTTTATCTCTTCTAGAGTAACCAATGCAAGGTTTCCAGAGGAAACAGGTGGAGCTCACACCTAGGCAATGATTTTAAAATCCTGGATAATAGACAGGGAAGAACTCTGCTTCCTATCTGAGGGCAACAGCAAAGGGCTGTGCAAGAAAACACAATAGTGTTAGAAGATACAGTGCTGTACCTAAACCTTTACTATAGTTTTCTTCTTACTGTATATGCTATACAGAAGAATACTAGTACAGTATAGGAGGATGTGTGCCGGCCGGCAACACACCACAACTAGCTTTAAAGTATACTACTTAACAGCTATAGGGCGGCAGCACTCTGGTTCAAATGCCTGTGCCGGTCGGCAGCAACTGCCGGCCGGCAACAGCCAGTGTTGGCCGGCAATGACTGCCGGCCAGCAACTACACAAGGTAGTACCCAGCTGCCGGCCACACTCTTGGTGACCGGCAGACAAGGACTGACATAAGCCGGCCGGCAAAGGTACAAGACCGATGCCAGCCGGCAGCAAAAGAACCAGAAGACTACACCTGCCCGGCTGCCGGTCTCATAGGCCGGCAGCCGGGACAGGTACAGCACTAGAAGAAAATAGAATGGATGCCGGGATAAGAGTGTACACAACCCCCCAAGCCCGGCAACCGAAAGAGTGCATATAAGGAAGGGGAGAAACTTAATTCAGGCTTCCTTGACCAATGCCGTCCGGCTCTGCCGGCAGGCATGGATGAGGGACCAAGAGAGGTCCGGGCAGCACTCGAAAACATAAGACCCTTGCCGGCCAGCATCTCTGCCGGCCGGCAATGGGCTTAGTCAATTCCACATCCCAACCTATACTAGGTCCAGAAGTAGAACGACGTACAGTACAGTAATACCCCTGCCGGCCAGCTCTGCCGGCCGGCAAGGTACAGTACAGTAATGGCTAGGCCATTACGGAGATAGAGGGGGAAGGGACAAGAGGGTCCTGCCAACCTTGCTTTAGTGACAGATCACCCGCAGCCAAGAACTTTGTCTTAGCCTAAGGGAGATCTAAGGGAAAGGGCCAGCAATACTTGCCAGCTTCCAGAGCACCAAAGCAAGGAAGGCATTGCTACTCCCAAGGGAAGAACTTATCCTCCCCCGAGAACAGCAACAGGACTTAGTCTGGTCGATCACAAAAGAAGGAATCATAACTTACAGAAACCTTCGGTAGTGACCTAAGGGAGCTAAGCTCCCTTTGTAAGTGTTAGGTCAGCGAGGGAGACTCTGCCCCAAGCCAGACAACACGGACTCAGACTAAAAACTCTGTTGTTCTGTCCCTCTTTGAACCAGACTTACTGGAACAGGAAGGTACAGTAACACCCTAGTATAGTTTTATCGAAAATAAATTCGGAAAAAACCACTTAGGGATAAGCCCAAGGCTTAAACAGAGGGAAAGGGATTGCATACCTTCTCTGAAGAAAAGAAAGCAACCGGGGAGTATGATAAAGTATACTAAGGCTCCATAAGCAATTAGCCTAGGCACCAAGAGAATCGATTACCTAATTCACCGAAACTCAAACGTATACAATCTTGGAAATATTCCACACAGTCTTAAATGTATAAAATATAGCCTAAAGCTTCAATAAAATTTTAATTACACTCGGAAAAACCAAAATCATGCATGAAGTACTAGGACCAAACGACTAGGCTACATGGCCTAGCGTAGGCCAGAATGGCGAATACTTCGCCAAATAATACTAAGCACGAAAGGAAATCCTATGTAAAGCTAAATAGCTAAAATTTATTAAAGCAAAACAACCAGGAATGTCACTCTGACTAACTAATTTATACCTAGCGAGTGACAGTGTCCAGGACACCTCTGGTAGGCTACGGCTCTTGTATCAAAGATTAATCCTACTAATCACTCAAAATTTTACCAAGAGCCTACATTTATACATAACAGACACTATACTCAACTTATCCGAGGCCAACGAAGACGGAGAAGCCATGAAAAGCTGAATAAATCCAAGATTTGCGAGAAACACAGGAAAAAACACCGAGTTGTTAAGCTACGCATAAAGGAATACAGATGGCGCCAGGATTGGCGCCAGGCACGCATACGAATCGGGGGATAGGGAAGCCTTGGGAGCGGCTCCCCTTTTTCTTTCCCGAATTCGTATCTCGTCAATCACCTCCTACGAGACGAAATCTCTGTTCAGGTCGTAGATTGCCATGTGACGTGTCTAGAATACGTCCTCTGATATGTCGCGATATCCCTTTCACGAGGGATACTCGCTCCAGGAGTTAGAATTCTGGTACCTTAAGGTAAATTCTCTGGGAATATCGCCGTAGTTGTAATATACCCTAGGAAGCTACCCTATAGGAACTTCCATCAGGACGACATGGCTTGAGCCCAAAAATATATATATATATATATATATATATATATGTATATATATATGTGTGTGTGTGTGTGTGTGTTCAAGTGTACGTACATCTTGCTATATATCAATAACTATCTAGTTTCCCTGTACCGTCTCCAAGATGGAATTTGTTCAAAATACTATCCTACTGTCTATTTGTTGACAACTACAAATTAAAATTTTTCAAGAAATAGTTTGTCTCTAAGATTAACTATATCCAGCCACTATGTGTATATGGTTAAAAGAAAAAAAAAGGGGGGGGGGAGAAGACAGTAGAAAAAGTTCTTAATCATCGAAGTAAAAACCATGTAGCCTCCTACAATACTTTGATAGTTCATGGGATGATTTAATGTTCAAATTGATAAAGGCCTATTTTTTTTTTTCACTTTAATGACAAAATTCTTAAGCTGCATCAGCCTAAAGCTTCCTCTCATTAAATGGCAACTGTTCCGAAGGGCAATATTTTCCTTTTAAATCGTTCTCTTTAGTTTCATTTAGTAAGTAAAATTATTTGTATATTGCGCTCTACTTGTATCAAGTTTTATGCAAAATTATATTTCAATAAAATATGATAAGGAAATATCAAGGAGAAGAATATAATCCTTTAACATTTGTTTTTTTTTTTATGAAAATTGAAGGAAGTAAGTTAATGTCTCAAATAAAATATTGATTAAGATCCAAAAATGCCATCAAAATATCTTTCAGGACTTTTAAATAATATGCAAACTTACATATCTTCTCATATTCATAATTTTCCGATCTCTTTTCGATTAGACATTATAGAGAAATCTGCGTATAGTTTGGGATGTGCTTCTGTACAAATATTATATACGGCCAAATTTGCGTTATTTTATCAAGAGACAATACCAATGGAATGTCATTCTAATGCTTTTTTGGGGGCAAGTTCGCCCCAGCCACACCCCTAAGAAGGTTCTAATTTCTGAGAAAATCTACTGTTAACATTTGTGGTCTTTTGATATAACGCTCAAGGCATTGATATTTCCTGTTACACAGTTATACCTTGTCTTAATGGAAACTTTTAATTCTCCTAAAATTTCATAATTTTAAATAATCATAGGGAAGAGGTAATTAAAATTTGCATCGCAGGCAGTAATGAGTTTTTGGTAATATACAGTGCTTGAAAGCAACTATATTACCTACAGCAATTACACCAGGTAAGATTATTATAGCTGTTGTAGATCTGAAAAAAGATTGTGATTATGGAGGAACGCACGCAATCGAGCAACGGTCAATCTCATTTTATTTCTGTATAAGAAGTACACTTGAAAGCACTGAGATTACCAAACAATTCTTCTTCTCTCAATAAGTTAACTACTGCACTGAAATTGTTCAGTAGCCAGTTTCCTTTTGGCTAAGGTAGAAGAGACTCTTTAGCTATGGTAAGCAGCTCGTCTTTGAGAAGGACACCTCGAAATCAAACAATTTTTCTCTAGACTTGGGTAATACCATAGCCTCTGTACCATGGTCTTACAATGTCTTGGGTTAGAGATCTCTTGCTTGAGGGTCCACTCGGGCACATTATTCTATCTTGTTTCTCTTCCTCTGGTTATTTTATAGTTTTTATCATCTTGTTATTTTATAGTTTTTATCCTGTTGTTATTTTTAAGATTTTATAGTTTGATAAATGAAAGATCTATTTTAATGTTATTATTGTTCTTAACCTTTTTTTTTTTCAGTTTTCCTTACTTCCTTTCCTAACTGGGCGGATTTCCCTGTTGGAGCACTTAGGCTTTTACATTCTCCTTTTCCAGCTAGGGTTGTAGCTTAGCAACTAATATATATATATATATATATATATGTATGTATGTATGTGTATATATATATTTATATGTGTGTGTTTGTGTGTATATACATATATTTATATATATATATATATATATATATACAAACAACAAAAGGAAGGTAGCTGTTTCTAGACTACTACAGGACTTTTTCGTTGGGATATGATGAAACCACAGGAGGATGCTGATTTATGAAAGGAAGAGAGGAAGCGTGGCAAGTGATCCGGAGATCTTTTCTGGACGCACATATCGTCTGCGTAGCAATTGATTCATTTGATATTAGTGAAGGGAATTAGAGAAAAATTTCAATATCATTAGCAGAGCTCAATGCTCCCTTCAACAACACACGAGAGATTCCTTTCATAAATATCCACATATCCATTTTTGAGGGATTCCTTTGATTCCAAAATACATTAGCGGATCTAGAATGATGTCTATATTGAGACGAAAAATAAACTTTTTAAATCTACAACACTGGTCAGGCATGAGATAATACATTAAAATACTTCGTAGGTGAGGGAGAGGAGTCGGTTTTGTCAGTGTAGGACTTAGGGATGAGGACAATTGTACTGACTTCATGCTTGTGGCACATATCCCTTGTGAAGACTGAGTTTTTAGAGCTAGAGAAGAGGATT
>NC_090729.1:8247527-8255027 GCF_036898095.1 Palaemon carinicauda
GATAATTATGATAAGAAAAACAGCATGGATCAGGTGAACCCATTACTCCATAATCTATTATTGTTATTATTATCATTACTTGATAAGCTACTACTCCAGTTGACAAACGCATGATGCTACAAGCCCAGGGGTACCAACGGGGAAAACAGCCTAGTGAGGAAAGGAAAAAAGACAAAAAAAATATTGTAGAAGGAGTAACAACATTAAAATAAATATATCCTATATGAACTATAAAACTTTAATAAAACAAGAGGAGGAGAAATAAGGTAGAACAGTATGCTCGAGTTTACACTTAAACAAGAGAACTCCAACTCAAGACAGTGGAAGACCATATGGCACTACCAAAGACTTGAGAACATTGGTTTGATTTTGGAGTGTCCTTCTCTTAAAAGAGCTGCTTACCATAACTAAAAGAGTCTCCTCTACCCTTACCAAGAGGAAAGTGCCCACTGAACAATTACATTGCAGTAGTTAAACCCTTAGATAAAGAAGAATTTTTTGGTAATCTTTGTGGTCTGATGTATGAGGACAGAGGTTAATATGTAAAGAATAGGCCAGACTATTCAGTGTGTGTGTAGGCAAAGAGAAAATTAACCGTAACCAGGGAGAAGTATCCAATATAGTACTCTCTGGCCAGTCAAAAGGCCTCATAACTCTCTAGCTGTTGTATCCAGTAGAAGCTTGTCTCGTGTTTGCTAGTTTCTCTGGACCAAGTTATTTCATCTAAAGGAAGAAAAAAATACTCATAGTTTGATCACTATGACAATCAAGCTCCAATGAAATTGTTTATTGTCAATCTATTTATAATTTTTCATTTTATTATTACTTTTGGTGATGTTGCTTTTTTTTTTGTATAGTTCGTGATGTGATAGCAATATGGTCATGTATTAAGGTGCTATAAAATTCCATTAGGTATTGTAAATAAAGGGCGTTTACCTGAACGTTCAAGTCCTAATGGCACCTCATTGTTTACTTCGCATACAGTCAAGACTAGTTTCATTACGTTGAGTAATTACGTAATTCTGCGTGTAGGAGAAACATAAATTATTTTACGCTTTTATCATATTTTGTCTTTTTTGTTTGGAAGTGGTGTCACTATTATTTCGAACCATTTGGGATCTTCAGCGAGACTTCAGGGGGAAAGAGTGCCAAGCCAAGGCCTTTTTCTTTATTCCAGCAGACTTTGGTAAGTATATAACTCTAAGTAGATGGCTGAGGGATTGACCTCAGTCCCTTATTGAATCTACGTTGTCTCTAAATTGGTGGGCACTAGCTAAGTGTGTAGTATACTTGGCAAATTATTGCCTCTCTCTTCAAAACTCAAACCGGAAATTTTTATCTCATCATTTATCCAACGTTATGCCTTTACCCTAGAGTAGTTCTATTCATTGCTTGTGACACGCCGTATGCCATATATAATTCAAGGTGAAAGCTGTGTCATTACTTATCCATCTGCTTTGAATCCCCGTGTAGATGTATTCATTGACTGTTTTTTGTAATTAAAAGTCAAAGGTTCATTATCGAGCGGGATGAGTTTGGTCGAGGTGAGATTACCTGTTTGTTATACATACTATAAACAAAGAGATTTTGGGAAGGGAATTAAATATTAGAACGCTAAGCTAGTGTTACTAGGATGAGAGGAAAACAATGGAAAATATTAATTTTACTAAAAATGGTCCAGAAACCAGTAAAATAATTTAACAAAAGGTTGACGAAACCCAAAAATATCATCAGACAAAAGTAACATTGAATGGTATCTTTAAGCCCCTATCATCGGACCAATATCTTACGTATACACCTACGAAAAACAGAAAAAATTCTATAAAAAAAAAAGGTGAAGAGGATAATCATATAATAAATCTCATGAAATCTCGAAGCATAAAACTTAGGTAATAAGGGGAGAATTAAGGTTTTTATACTATGGCGGAATAATCTCCAGTGTAAATAATCGTTGAAAACATCAGAAAATATTGGTAAACAGTTACTTAAACAGTAAATTTCCTAAAATGTTAAGCCAAAGTTGTAACGGTCTTACAGATTTCGTAATTGTATAATATTTAGAATTTTATATATTTTCAGGGTACCCTGAAAAGTATGGTCCTCCAGAACTGGATTGTTAACTAATCGGACAACATAGCACTGATTGGTGGGTAGAAAAGTCTAGAGCAAAGTTTTCCACTCTGAAAAGAGAGAATCAGCAAAAACCTATTCTCGTGATCAAATTCTTTTTGGAATAAACTACCGTACAATCAACTCTCTCTCTCTCTCTCTCTCTCTCTCTCTCCTCTCTCTCTCTCTCTCTCTCTCTCTCTCTCTCTCTCTCTTCCTGACCATTTGTTTCTTTTGAAGGGGTCGCATGAACACAAACGTCAGAATTCACCCGGATTGTTGTAGAAAATATATGTAAGTATTTTATATATATATATATATATATATATATATATATATATATATATATATATATATATATATATATATATATATATATATGTGTGTGTGTGTGTGTGTGTGTGTGTGTGTGTGTGTGTGCGCGCGCGCGCGTGCGTGTGTGTGTAATCATGTCGTTTCAAAAAAGCCGAAAATATACTTAAATATCAAATTCGCCATGTAGTGGTATCACAAACCCTTATGGAAATTACTGTGATACTGACTATTTCTGCCCGGCTGAGGAGTCGAACGCCAGCACCTATGGACAAAACAGAACAGAAAAGTATAGTTGAAACCCTGAAAACGCCAACGGATGAATGCTACTGTATGTTGTGAAATACCGTTTAATTAGACCATTCACTACTGAAGGAAATGCATTCACTATTATTTCTAATCAGACATGACTCAAAACAATTAGAAAGGATATTTAGGTTAGCTGGAAATGATTGTTACATAAGCATGTGATTGAAAAATGAAATATAATAATAATAATAATAATAATAATAATAATAATAATAATAATAATAATAATAATAATAATAATAATAATCTATATATCAGCAAACGCCATATACTGAGTTACAATGGGAATGCAGTGGTTACAATTATGACATCAGTATAAAAAAGATAAGATATGCAATAACACCAGTGATTACATTAAGAACAAACATTTATATGATATTTCAGTGTAATATCTCATTATTATTGTACCTAGGGGAAAAAAAAACTATGCTGCCATTAACTAAGGCGAATAATTCAATAAATAAAAAGTAACCCTAGTCTTAACTGAAGAGATATAAATAAGAACTAATATATATACTAATAGAAAAGTGTTACGAGAATGTTATATATACACACACACATAATACATACATATATATATATATATATATATATATATATATATATATATATATATATATATATATATATATATATATATATATATATATGTGTGTGTGTGTGTGTATGTATGTATGCAAGTGTGTGTGCGTGTGCGTGTGTGTGTGCGTGTGTGTACGTATGTTTGTGTGTGTTGTAACTTTTAACTAAGAAAAAAAATCCAGGAACACTCCACTTAACCTTTTTTTATTTCTTGCAATAGTAGAATATGTGTTGATGTTTTAAGCTAATATGAAATAAGAGGTTTACACACATATGTTCAGAATTATAATTGTGAACAACTCTGTGTAAAGCTCTCCTGAACAGCCTCCAAAATATACAGTTAGAATATTATGGAATTAAGAGAAAACTTAATGGTTAGTATCAATGTTTTTTTTTCCTATCTGATAAATTTTATCATTAAAAGTATATATATTTTTTGTTCAACGATGGTCAACTCTCCTGGGACACAGATAATAGATTATTTGAAGAGAAACTTTAAAATTCCGTGCAATGAGCCTCGGCCTTATATCAGCATCTAAATCACAATCTCCCGACTCTGGGTAACATCTTTAACAGCAGATAGAGAGAGAGAGAGAGAGAGAGAGAGAGAGAGAGAGAGAGAGAGAGAGAGAGAGAGAGAGAGAGAGAGAGAGAGAGAGTGAGAGAATGTCCTCATTTTACTATTTTCAAGTTGTTGAATCATCTTTTCCACAATATCTCCCTCATGACCATTATCTGTAAACTGGCAGAAATCAAGATAAAAGTTAAATTTCGTATCGTTATTCCAAATTATAATTTAGCGATATAAAATTTTTGAAAATAAGCCATTATATCACCTAATGAAACAAATCTAATTTTCGATTTGCTTCAATTGATGAGGTCTAGAATGAATGAAAATCATATATCCGTGTAAAGGAAAACTGACTGAGGTGGAAGGAGAATTGTCTTATATTTATGTTTGGTAAGCTAATAATAAAATTTTTTTAAATGAATATCAAATTTATAATTGATTTTTTCATTGATATTCATTTTTTTACCATCCAACATTTTTAGCCGCATAGGTAGCAAGCTCCTTCATATTAAATCCATGCAAACCCAAAGGCAATAACCACAGCTGTTAAAGGATAATCATTGAATTAAAATTTCATCATAGATATCAGTGATTTTGCATAATTGATTAATAACTCCGAGCCGGAGCGTTTTCTTATATCAAATTCTTATCCGCATGTGATCTTGAAAATTATCAGCAACAAGTACAAAGTTAATATAGCAACCGGCACAAAGGTCTCGTTTATTCCTTGATATGTGACACATATGACACAAGATGCAGCAACGATGCGGCTAATGCGTACATGACGCCTGGATTATCTGCAGTAATACATTATCTTTTTATTAGCAGTCAGAGTGGTAGATAACTGCAGAGGCGTGGTACGGTTCATTGGATACCAGAGGAGTAGTGATAAATGGTCATCCAGGAATTTTTACAAAATTGGTTTTCTGGTAATCTTTCAACGATCGCTTCCACGTAAAATATATACTAAAATGAACTTTGACCTGTAGATTGTGCTAGGATAGAGTTCAACATTTCCTTTAAAAGCTGTCATTATAATAATTTTACTGAAAGCAGGTCAACAAACGTGATGGAACTAACTTAAATGTTTTCATGTAAACAGACAGCCCCTCAAAAAATACTTAAATTAATAATTATATGCAATCTCCTTATATAATATAACATGAAAGGGAAGATTATTAGTTTTTCCTTCATGTTTCGAAGAAAAGAAATGAACTATTCCTCATTTAATTATATTTCAATCAAACTCAAAGGTAGTTGAAGTACTTATCTGTATAATAATCTTTGAAAATCTTTGATAACTGTCAACAGGAGAAAAGTAATTAAGCTCTGGATATCATTTAAAAAAATGGGGAAAAAAAAATTCTGATATTACGGAATAAAGGATGTTATTTAGACATTTTAAGTGATGCCCTTCGAAATAGGACTTATCTCAGAACCTGTTCGGAGTATTCTGTTGATGGGTTGAGGGAGAGGGATTAAGTAATATCAGACTATTTTAGAGAATGGGAGGTCCAGATAAAGGGGGAATATAAATAAAATTCAAGACTGAAAAAAGTTTAGGCAATAGAATGTTGTTTAAGATTTGCATATTCCTATTTCTTTACCCTTCAAAATGATTATTCACTAATCTTAAAGATTAGAAAAACATCTATAATAATAATAATAATAACAATAATAATAATAATAATAATAATAATAATAATAATGATAATAATAATAATAATAACATTATATTCATTATAATTTCCCTTTAACTCTATATCATGGTTTTAAAGGAGGAAATATAATTTTGCAATTGAGGTAACTATTGGAGCTTTATTTATACCAAAGATCAAAGATACATATGCCATCAATATCATTATCCATCCAGTCAATCATTCAATATTTTCTAGACCTTGTATTCAATAACTGATTGATCGCTAATTATATAATGCTAATGGACTTTTAAAACAGCCATTTACATCACTTTTATCGCCGACATAATTATAAAAGCATGATCAATAATTAGTCAGGTCTTATCACAGTTTGTGGAATGTAAACATTACCGGTATTCACTCTAATTAATTGGTTTAGTCATTAAGAGAGTCAAATAATGTTATTTACCTAATAAATTTGTCTTTTTCCAATATATAAAACAACAACAGCCGTGATTTCTAGTCCATTGCAGGACAAAGGCCTCAGATATATCCTACTCTGTTACGAGTATTGTTTTCCTGTCTAGTCTTTAGCTGCTGATTCTGATCCTCATTTTTTTGGGCAGGAACTTACGGTCTATTAAATTTTTTGCTCCTGATATAGATATTAATCTTTGGCACCGTCGTTCAATTAGTTCACCATGCAAATAGCACAGGATTTTTTTCAATTCTGACCATCCTCTTCATTCCGTTTCTCCTAGATAGTTCAATACTGTTCGTAATACTAGGCATGCAGTTCATTCTAACAGTCCACAAAATTGGCCTGAGGCTCAAAACTTCACAGTATTCTAGGAGTTTTATTCCAGCTGTGACCGAGTTGTGGAATGATCTTCCTATATGGTTGTTTAATTAGTAGAACTTCAAAAGATGAAATGTGCAAAAAAAGAAAAAAAAATATATTATCAGGTGACCTAAGTCTTTTTACAGTCTATATATGAATTACTTGTTTTAATGTTCTTAAATTTTTCTTTTAAATACTCTATTTAAGTTTTTTCATTACTTCTGATATCGTTTCTTTATTTCCTTGTTTCCTTTCCTCACTGGGTTATTTTTCCCTTTAGGAGCCCTTGGGCTTATAGCATCTTGATTTTTCAAGTAGGGTTGAAACCTGGCTAGTAATAATAATAATAATAATAATAATTATGTCTGGGGTTTAGCGTTCATCACAACTCACGATGATGGTGGAAGTATTTTGTCTAATCGATCCCAGCAAACCAACCTCGCATAGCTGGCTCTGACTAGTACAGCTTTGGTGGTCATGGCAATACACCAACCATCTGTCAGTAAACGCTAGAATACACCTTATGCACAATATTTTACTATACTGTTGTATTTAATTGAACATTATAATATATTTATTTTGCTCATCATCATCGTATCCTTCTCCTACGCCTATTGACGCAAATGGCCTCGGTTAGATTTCGCCAGTCGTCTTTATTTTGAGCTTTTAAATCAATACGTCTCTATTCATCACCTCTTTCACGCTGCATAGTCCTCAGCCATGTAGGCATGGGACTTCCAACTCTTTTAGTACCTTGTGGAGCTCAGTTGAAAGTTTGGTGAACTAATCTCTCTAGAGGAATACCAAGAGCATCCCCAAACCATCTCCATCTATCCCTCACCATGATCTCATCAACATAAGACACTTGAGTAATCTCACATATAGTTTCCTTTCCAGTACTGTCATAGCATTTAACTCCCAATATTCTTCTTAGGGCTTTGATCCCAAACCTACGAATTCTTTTGGAGACTGTTACATTGTCATAACACGACTCATGTCCATACAGAAACACAGATCTCACCAAACATATATAGCCTGATTTTTATAGGTAATTTTAGGCGACTAGATTTCCAACTTTTACATAACCTAGTTATTGTGTGTTTTAAGTTTTACCAATCTTTGTTAATCTCCAATTCTAA
>NC_090729.1:8265027-8267527 GCF_036898095.1 Palaemon carinicauda
TTCTCTGAATATCCTCCTAAGTTTGATATAAAGAATTTCCCTAAATTGTTCTGAAACTGACAAGTATTGGCTGCATATTGTGTTGTAACCTTTTGGTACAAGTGCTGCATCACAAACCCAGAAACCCGACAAGCGAGAAATATAATTCTAAATATGTTGCTCATTTTGCATATTGAATATAACACAGAAAAATAGATGAAAATGTAATCTAGAAAGGAAATAATGGCTACCACTGTTTACATAAACTAGTTGTTTGTTTCATATTATCCCCGTTTGGTTTTATTTTGTTATCTATTTGGTTGAATCCATTAAACAAATCTACCCAGAATTGGAGTCTTATTTCTTTAGATAGTTTTGTGTGGGAGAAGATAAAGATAAAATAATGATAGTTTAATTTTTAATCTACTTTTCGACAAAGAGGGAACAAATCAAAAAGTCTATATATTTTGAGTCCATACAACGAACAATGGTAGACACTTGTGGAAAGGGGAAGTAATGAAGTAATTGATTGGACCCATTCAATATTCTGTACTCCAGAGCTGATACTATTACATCAATTTCTATAACCCAGTTATGCCCAAAGAGCAAACCGCGTTACTCGTTCGACGTTCCTCAGTAGAATAAATCTTAAATGTTATGATAATATGTTATCTAAAATAAATTCAGAAAAATCAAAGTTTCCCACCAAAGAGAATTCTAAACAAGCAAATCCTTAATCAAAAGCTTTGCAAAGTTTAAAACTTGTATTTGAGTGCTGGCTGGTCCATGTTTCTTCTTCGCAAAGGCCAGGAGGTAAGGTCTGGAAGTTAAAACTTCTCTAGATTAACTCAAGGCTATAAAAGAAAATGACTAATGCTTGGTTTTAAAGGTAATTGACTTGACTCTAAATCTTAGGAAACATTATGAAGTTTACGCTGGTGTCTTCTTAAATTACAATATATATATATATATATATATATATATATATATATATATATATATATATATATATATATATATATATGTATATATATTTATATATATAGACCTATATCCTATCCTTCTCGTAATTCTTGAATATTTAAGAACTCCTATCGAACCTAAAGAAAAACCTCTATTCTCTTTATTTTGTAATATCTTATCCTTTAAGGATGTGCGAGGAATGAATCAGTATTAAAAACCTAAATCCTTCCTTAGTCTCACAAACCCATACAACATAAAACAAAAGTTAAATAGGAAGCTTGTGAGCAGCACATGTTTTTCCTGCCATCTTTCCTCCTGGGAATAAGATATAATCTTACTTCATTAGGATCGGCCTCTTTCCGACATTATGGTGAAGGAGATTTTCCAAAAGGCGTACTCATACTTTTTACTTTTACGGGTTTATTTCTCGCCCTTCATCAGACACTAAAAGTCTGTTCAGGCGGGCCTTGGTGTGTGAAAATAATTTCTTTCCAGTTAATATTTTCCTCTGTATCTTATCAGTTATTTCGCTAGCATTTGTATTTAGGCTTAATAGATTTTCGGTCACTATTATAACACTTTCTAAAAAGATAAGTCTTCAGGTTTTTCTTGAAAGCTGCCATATTTTTGTTATTCTTGACATCAAGTGGAAGGTCGTTGAAGAGTCTCGGTGCGGCATAACTAAACGTTCTTCCTCCTATTGCATGATTCACACTAATTTCGAATAGCTATGTGGGTCATCAGCATGTCTAACTCTTACTGCAGCGCTGGTAGCTTGTGGGTAGGGGACCACGCAATCACGAAGATATTTAGTCATATCACTTGTAAGTGCTTTGTGAGTCAACAAGCAAATCTTAAATTCAAATCTAGCCTTAACAGGTACCCAATGTAGATCGATGAATGCAGGAGTTATTCTCTCCTACAGTTTAATGGCTTTTATCAGTCTAGCCGCCCGGTTTTGCACATTTTGAAGCTTTTTTAGTAGTGTATTGGGCAATTTATAGTACAGAGAATTTCAATAATCAAGCCTTGATATTACGTGACTCATCACTAAAAGTTTTGTAATGCCCTCTGTTAAATATTTTCTAATAAATGCTACGTTTCTCAGGTGATAGTTACACACTTTCACTGTGTTCACTATTTGGTCCCTCATTGACAAATTACAATCTATCAGTACACCCAAATTTTTCACAACAGGAACAATCCTAACATCAGCGTCACCAATTTTTATACTTTGAAATAACTGGTGATTCTTCAAAGCCACCTTTGTGCCAAAAAACATACATTCTGTTTTATCATAATTTAATTTGAGCTTTTTCCTCTGCATCCATGTTTTTATTTCAGTCATTATCTCATCAATTTTCTTAGTTGCATATCTTTAGTTATTATTACGATTCGTCCAGCTTTTAACCGAGCCGTAACACTTACTTTTATACTGTTTCTTTCCTCTTGATATTTCGTTTGTATACGTATATATTTATTCATCATGAAAGACGTGTTGTTGTCTAAACTCCTTTTAAAGAGATACATATAGAAGAAAGAGTGCATATGATGACAA
>NC_090729.1:8272527-8277527 GCF_036898095.1 Palaemon carinicauda
ATATATATATATATATATATATATATATATATATTATCGTAAGTGTCTGTATCTATGTGTGAAATGGTTCTTACTAAAATCAAACAGCTTGAAAGGATTCTCGAAAATATTTATTTGTCTTTGTCCTCTTGGTAAATGAAAGAGGGATTTCATGGAGGTAAAATATGTATGTTGGTAAGGCCTAGCTTTATAGTAATTCATTTAAAAAAAAAAATTCAGTGTATGTACTTGGAAAATCATCAGGAATTGACTTCTTGTTATCTTTTATATTTCAGTATTAATCGCTTGACAAGGTATCGATTGTTAACCAGCTGATCGATAGTCAATAACTGAATTATCTTATCATGAGAATTTCATTCTAAATCCCATAAGTTTATGTTTTTTAAAAGCAATTAAAAAAAAGTCATTTTTAATGGACACTCAGTTTTATTCTAAAGTATTCACTAACTCCAGTAGACTTGATACCAGAAATCTCTAAAAGTGAACGTGAATATGCGAGATATTCGAGCCCTATCGAAGAGATCTCTCCTTTTTTTGCTCAGGATTCAGATTCCAATGTCTTTGTCTGTACAATAATGAAGGTTCAGGTCGTAGTTTTTGACAATAAGGTTTAGTATTTTTTTTTTTTTTTAAATCCCTGTGATGTTGCTTACTCTATGGTTTTCATTGTATATTCTGTAGGTTATGATGACGGCACTTTTGATGGAGGAGTTAGTTCTGGAATGGTATAGGAAATTCTTTATTGTAGGTAACTTGAAAGGCCGATTGCTGAACTCATGAAAATATATTGTAAATCGCATTTATCTTCAGTTAAATAACAAGGCAGCAAAGGAAAGAGATATCAAAATTACAAAAAATGGGTTACAATATAAAGAAAAGCTGAAACATGATGATGCGCATGTAATCAATATACCTAAGAAATTATAGTTTTTTGTATTCTTTTCATTTGATTTCGAGCAATACACTTAGGAAAAGTGAGTAAATATTATTGAAGACGTTACAGTAATCCATGATATCATTACAAAAGGTAAAAATATCAACCATATAACTCTGTTAAATCAAGCACATAATTTTTTTATTAGTTAGAATGTGTTTCCAAGTATACCATGGAAAAAATCAGCTAGTTTTGAGGATAACAAATGGCATATGCATTTTTAAAAATAAAGTTATTTAACTCTGAAACTGAATAAAAAAAAAAACAGACGATTTAAAATGAATTCCCATATTAATCAAAATTTTATATTTCTCCCGTTTACTTGTACATTTATACTTATATGTTTACATGTCATATACTTGGCTAACTCTGTGATTCAACTAAAGATTAGCGTTTTCTTTTTATATCTTGAGATGCTTTGAATAAAGTTTTTTTTTCCTAAAACTTACCATCTCCCCCCAATATTCAGCCTCCATGTTTAATCTCAGCTGATAAGAAATACTCTATTATACTCTATATGTCTTTGCAATTTTGCAATGATAATAACTCTTTCTCTCTCTCTCTCTCTCTCTCTCTCTCTCTCTCTCTCTCTCTCTCTCTCTCTCTCAAGATGCGATCGGATATTACAAATGTGTGCAGTTTCAGGTACGGTTAGTTAAATTTATAGCCTCCAAATCGAAACAAAGTAAATGATCTAGAAATGTTTATGCCTGATGCGCTGACATTTATTATCCCTTTCCGCCAGTATTTGCGGTACAGAAGGGGAGAACAAAAATACTTGGACGTCTATTAAAATGTCTGATGGTTTCCGAGAGTCTTATGGTGGTCTTCGGAGTTCGGTTTTGTTACGAAAATTGTATGGGACTGAAGTGTAGAAAGGATGATGTTAGCAGGTGATTCTGTTTTAAAAAATGATAGATAAGAGATATTTCTAATATAGTAAAGTAACTTGAAAGTTTTTCTAGCAATGGGGAAGGTGAAACTGCATAGCCTATAAGCAAGAGACCGGCAATGACAGTATATTGAAAGTAAGGCAATCATAGCAATGAGTCTTCAGATCACCTTTTTACCCGACTTAAAAAAGTTGTGAATATAAACACTGTTTTGATATGCTTCTTTTTTTCATTGTAAATATGCATTAAAAAGGACGGAAATATCACGAATTATGTCGAAATAAATCGAAACTTTTTCTAGGGCATATATTTTAATTTTCTTGAAATACTATTTGCATGTGATATCCGGTGTTCCACAGGGTAGTGTTCTTGGCCCATTACTTTTTATACTATATACACATGACATGTGGTTTGGCCTAGAAAACAAGCTTGTTGCATATGCAGATGATGCTACTCTCTTTGCATCAATTCCATCCCCTGAATGTAGATCTAGGGTTGGTGAATCCCTTAATAGAGATTTAGCTAGAATTAGTGCATGGTGCAAATTATGGGGTATGAAGTTGTATCCTAACAAAACTCAAAGTATGATTGTAAGTAGGTCAAGGACGGTGGTTCCTCAACATCCGGATCTCAGTATTGATAATGTTTCTTTAAATATGTATGACTCTTTCAAAATTTTAGGTGTGATTCTCGACAGTAAATTTACTTTTGAGAAACATATAAGGTCTGTGTCTTCTTCAATTTCACAAAAAATAGGCTTATTGAGAAAGTCTTTCAAGATTTTCGGTGATCAATCTATTCTAAAGAAGTGTTTTAATTCTTTCATTCTACCTTGTTTTGAGTATTGTTCTCCTGTCTGGTCTTCAGCTGCTGATTCTCATCTTAATTTGTTGGACAGAAACTTACGGTCTATTAAATTTCTTATTCCTGATCTAGATATTAATCTCTGGCACCGTCGTTCAATTAGTTCATTATGCATGTTGCATAAGATTTTTCACAACTCTGACCATCCTTTACATTCAGATCTCCCTGGACAATTCTATCCTGTTCGTAATACTAGGCAGGCAGTTAATTCTAATAGCCAGGCCTTCTCCATCACGAGGCTCAATACTACGCAGTACTCTAGAAGTTTTATTCCAGCTGTGACCAAGTTGTGGAATGATCTTCCTAATCGGGTGGTTGAATCAGTAGAACTTCAAAAGTTCAAAGTTGGAGCAAATGCTTTTTTGTTGACCAGGCGGACATAGTCTTTTTATAGTTTATTTATGTCATATTTGTTTTTGATGTTGTTGATAGTTTATTATATGACATGTCTATTTTGACGTTGTTTCTTATTTTAGAATGATTTATTGTTAATTTCTTCTCTTCATTTATTTATTTCCTTATTTCCTTTCCTCACTGGGCTATTTTTCCCTGTTGGAGCCCCTGGGCTTATAGCATCTTGCTTTTCCAACTAGGGTTGTAGCTTGGATAGTAATAATAATAATAATAATAATAATACAGAAATAATTCTATATATTTCCACATGATGCGAATTTAAGAAGAATGTGGAACTTTCCCTAAAAAGATCTTATTAGATATTTCTCTTTGTAATAAAATATATTGAATTCTCTTATTTTTGACACGAGCAAATGCATATATTACAAAGAAATCCAAAACGTATTTCAATGTTCTTAGACCGAAGGTGTATCAATGTAAGAAAATTTTCTAATAAAGACCATCTTTTTCCACATTATATATGATAAGCGTATGAATGCAATGTCTTTGCACTTGCATGCATAGGCACTGAATAAACACCATATCTTTTGCTAGTAAAATTATCTATTAACAGATATCTCAAACATTATAAACTTTTCTGAAGTGTATTTCACAGCCAGAAGATTGTTCAAAGGAACGATCTGAAAAACAGATTATTCTAAAGTTAATATCCATTAATGCTATAATAATTTTTTCCCTAGATGCAAATAGTATTTCTAGTGATTTATAATAATTTATGAAACAAAATCTATAAAAGGGGAAATAGTTATACCGTTAGATGAACAAAAAGGGCACTTACATGCCAGCATAACTTCCACCTGTTAATGGAGAATGTGAGGATTTTTTTTTTGAGCAATTTACCATTTGTACTAAAAAGAACTTGATCCTAAACCAAAGCACCGCTAATTTTCTCACGAACGATATTCGACCTCAATGGTTATGCCTCGATCTCAAGACCTCGGATAAGGACATCATAATATACTGTATGAAATTTGCACATTAGTAAGTTCTCCAAAGGGAGTATGTTTGGAAGTGTAATTTCTCCAGCATGATTTCATGGATGCTTTATTTTTGTTGGAATATGACCTACGGTAGTATGTTATTTTTTAAATTTTGTGTTTCCAAAGGATCATAATGAGAAAATCTCATATATTTTTTCATATTATAGGAATCAAACTGACAGAAAAAATTACTTAAAAAAACCTCTACCACACTGAATATATTCTAGATTTTTTCTTTTACCATCTTGTAACATCATTGTTCGATATTTTTTTTTCTATTTGAGCTTCAGGAAATCAACTAATTTCCAATCTTTCAATAATGCTGGACATCTCTGTATTTTAAAGCTGTCCACAATAAATACAGGAATATTCATTACTATCCATCTATATATCTGTGTTACAAGAATTCGAACAAACATTCGAGTCATACTCTCACTGACATAGAATTACTTAAGGAAGTCATTCCTAATGTATTTTTCGGTTACACATAACAGTCGATTTGAACAAGCATTTTATCAAGTAAACTGTTATCATTCTTGCCAATGTAAATGTCCCCCTTTTTCCATAAGCAGTAGAAAAACTAGTTGTATTTTAAGTAATAAGAGCACTATATTCCATCTATTTTGGTAGGTATACATTCTCTTTTTCATAAATCTGAACATGATTCCCTGTAAGGACTGTATTAATTTCTTTCCCTATGTTTTTACCATAAATATATACTCTTTAATATTCTTTGTCACATAAGGGAATTAAATTTATGTCGTGTCATATATCTACATATTTTAGTGAGTAAATATAATTTATTAGACTGGCAACTAAATGGCCTTTTGCTAATTAGATAAATACTTGTAATGAAATTAGTATAAAAGAATGGTGCTTATCTAGCGCAATATTTATTTGAGTTTTGTTTTAATT
>NC_090729.1:8282527-8287527 GCF_036898095.1 Palaemon carinicauda
TCGAAATATAGAAATATTTTATCTCTCAAGGAATATCGAGCAAATAGAAAAATTTATCTTTCAAAGAATATCAAAATAATAAAAAAAAAATTTCTTCCAAGGAATATCGAAAAAAAAAAAATTCATTTTTCAAAGATTATCGGAAAATAAAATTTATCTGCCAATGAATATAAGAAAAATATAAAATGTTATTTGTCAAGAAATATCGAATAAAATAAAATAAAATTATATTTCAAAGAATATCGAGAAAAAAAGTTTATCTCTCAAAGAATATCGAAAAGAGAAAATCTTTTATCTTTCAAGGAATAACAAAAATATAAAAAAAATATCTCTCATGGAATATTGTAGATATGAAAAAATTATCTTTCAAAGAATATCGAAAAAAATAAAAGGTTTTTCTTGTAATGAATATCGAAAAAATATAAAAACAAAAATTATTTCTCAAGGAATATCGAATAAATAACAAAAATTATCTCTCAAAATATCGAAGAAAAAATTTTTTATCACTCAAGGAATATCGAAAAAAATATATCTCTCAAGGAATATCGAATGAGTAAAATAATTTCATCTTTCAAGGAACAACAAAAGCAATTAAAAATTTTAGCTTCCAAGGAATATCGAAAAAAAAAATGCAATCTTTCAAAGAATATAGAAAAAATCTGATCTCTCAAGCTACTTTCCCTAAAGGAGCCCCTGGGCATATGGCATTCTGTTTTTATAACTAGGCGTGTGATTTAGTAATCAATAATATATATACTGTATATATATATATATATATATATATATATATATATATATATATATATATATATATATATATATACATATATATATATATATATATATATATATATATATATATATATACATATATATATATATATATATATATATATATATATATATATATATATATATATACATATATATACATATATATATATATATATATATATATATGTATATATATATATATATATATATATATATTAATATATATATATACGTATATATATATATATATAATATATATATATATATATATATATATTATAATACTAATATTGAATAAACAATAAAGAAATAAAATGTAAAAAATACCCTAAAATTATGATAGGGATCTCAGCCTTTTCTTGACAGGCAAACAAAATGAGAAAATGCATAGAAGCAACTTATTTAATATATGAAAAGTTTTGCCTAATTGTCCAATAGCTATTCCTACATTCTATCGTGTCACTTTTCATATATGGGATAAGAAGTTAAGATTCCTAATGAAGCCTTCTCGAATCTCATTATTCAAATGTAAACTTAGGCTTTTTTAGTTTTTGGTGTCCTGATCGAAGAGATACTTTTGCTAGACTCTTTTATCGCTAATATTTGTTGTTTGTTTTGTTTTCGCTTATCTTCGTTGACCTATATTTTCGAACTTAACTCACAACACAATCTCATGTCGTTTATATGAGCCATTTTTTTAGTTATTCGATAAACCAGAGAGAGAGAGAGAGAGAGAGAGAGAGAGAGAGAGAGAGAGAGAGAAACTCCTTAGGTTTAGTGAAAAGGGTATTGGGATATACCTAGTTAGCGAAGCTGAATTAGGCTTATGAGGAAAGCAAGATACATAAACCTGAGAAGCCTCACCCCAGCTGTAATTAAAAGACCTCTCCATTTAGAGCTATAGTTACAGTAACCTCTTTATATTGAAAGCGAACTTTGTTGGCTACCCAGTTAGTGCAGTGCAGTTCACTATAATCGACTACGTGCCACTATTAAAGGGTTCTTCTTTGACATTAAAATTTCACGACGGATTAATGGAAGATACTCTAGATAAAATAATTGCTGTTTTTTTCTTCTAAATATTGTAATAAAATTTTATATATGAAGAGTATATGATTTTGCCACTATGCTTGAGATAACCGAAATAGACAATGGTGAACTGCTGGACGTTTTTATAAAGCTGGCATGGTATATAAAACGGAATATGGTAAAGTTTATCTTCTAACTAATTGTGGACACACAATCAAATGAGAAAAAAATACAAATTTGTTAAGAATCTAATACGGTTTTATAACTAACGGTAACTGACACCTTTACATTTTTTATTAATCATATTCTAAATTTCCTTTCAATGGAAATAAAGTAATCGAATCTTCATCTAAAAAATAAAAAGAAAGTTCAGAAGGAAATAAATGTGATTTTGAGCAGCCATGTGTTCATATCAGAGCTTGGGATTTCTATCAAAGGTTAATCGAAGAAACTTCATGGGGAAAGTGAATTTGAAAACATGGTAGTATTAACTTTAAATTTCTTACCAAACCTGATTTTTCCAGAATATATGGTTGTTCCAATTCCCTCACTTTCATTTAATGTAAAGCGAAGTATATCATAACATAATTACAATACAAAAACTTATGATACCTGAATGTTAAACATTAAGCATTTTAAACTATTAAAAAGGGAACTAAAATATAATGTATTGTTTGGTTAAGAAAATGCTAAAGAAAAACTGATTTATATAAAAAATGCATTGTGACCAAATTAATCAAACAAAATCTTACAGTTGTTATATACATTATGGGCACACCTGTTATTTTCCTTAACTAGCCTTTCATATCACCCTTTTTATACAAAATCCCTGATTACTTGATGTTCTCTACAGAAAACTAATCTCTCTCTGTCCTCTCTCTCTCTCTCTCCTCTCTCTCTCTCTCTCTCTCTCTCTCTCTCTCTCTTAAATAAAACACTGTATTAGTAATTATAATTACACAAAAAGTAATCAGCGCCTTTTTCGACACGATGAACAACGACGAGGAACACTGATTGGACAGTGAAAACAATAATTGAAAAATGTCAATATCCGAACAAAGTAAATTGCAGCTTTGGAGAAATTATTTCTCCTACATTGTTCAATACCAACCTTATTTTGACAAGACTCTGATAATGTGAACTTAGAAATTCATGTTATTCTCCTCATTAAAGATAAAATAATTGATCGTATATAATAAGGATTACAGTGGCAATGCAGCCATTTTTTTTCCTCTGTAATTTTAGGATATAAACTTATATGGCTCGTAATGAAATTGCCATACGAAAGTAATTCCGAATTTTTATGGAGAAAATAACGATGGTCATACAGGAACAAACATCATTAACCTTTTTACAAAACAGTTTTATCTGCTTCGTTGCTTAGTGTCGAAGCAATTGCTCAAGAATTAACGTGGGATATGAGTTTCGAGTTAGGGTTAAAAGATTGAATCCCTGATAAGTCTCCCATATGGATATTCAAAACATTGGTAAAGGAATCAAATGTCTCATCAAGAAAATAGTTATGTGTTGTTGAAAGATAAGGAAGACTTATTACTTAACTAGGATTTGTAACGTTTCTTGGATATGGAAAAGAACTCGTATTTTAGAAAATACTTTGCATTTGAAAATTAAATTGGCATATTGTTGAATTACCTTTTTTTTCTGTGTGATAATACTATATTCCTCGCTTACTAAAGGGGATGTGATGATACAAGAGGAATGCTAGTTATTACATGTTATATCGCCACAAACTGGCTATGATAACAAAAACTAGATGACTGTATATCTTCATTAACCATATATTCGAAAAAGAGAAAGGAATTCCCAAATTTTTTTATTGATAACATTGAGAATTTCTTTCTCTCTCTCTCTCTCTCTCTCTCTCTCTCTCTCTCTCTCTCTCTTATCTTTTCATTTTTGCGCTGATGTTTGAGGAAGGACGTTTGTCAAAGTTTGCTGACAAGTCGTCGGTCATTTAAGGATCCTCTTGAGATGTACCTAAGAGAATAAAAGGTTGATCCACTGGAGTTTAGTTACCAGTATATATATATATATATATATGTATGTATATATATAAACATATATGTATATGTTCATATATATATATATATATATATACATATATATATATATATATATATATATGAAGTGGGAAGATACATGATATTCTCATCACTGCAACATAATTAAAACATCCTAATGTAGGTTTATTCGGCAACAAAGATTCTTCGAGCTAATCATTCATCATTTCTTGTGAAAAAAACATATTTTGATATTTACTCTGTAACAGATTTCTCATAACACATATAGTTTTCGTAAGCAAAAGTGTGTTAATGGTCATTGTTTTTTGTAAAATGGCATATAAAAGTAATTTCGAATGAAATGTATGTATGGAAATCATAGATTAAATAACAGCGTAATTTTGCAAATCTAAAGGCAGTCCATGATTCTACTCCTGGGAGATTTGTTTTTTATATAAAGTTAATCTTAGTTGACTTTGAAAACACACCACTAGCAACTCATAGGTTACGGTTAATATTCTTAACTTATAAAAAAAGAAAAGAAAAAAAAAACATGGAATAAAAAGCTATGACCCAGTTAAACATGGACAATTAAACCATTGAGAGATAGAAAAGCTAATTTGAGAGTTGATTCAAAGAATCTATTATTGGATGAAAGGGGAGGGAAATGAGAACGAATTTGTGTTATCTTGAGTCTTGTGAAAGAGAATTATTTCAAACTCTACATTGTAAGCAGAGTATGAATCGCAGAAGTAAACATTCACGGCTGTTTGTTTGCATTCAAAATACTTAAATGTGCATGAACTGGAATGGGTATTGAAAAAAAATATAAATGAATACATAAATTTGCGTACGGTAGAAGTTTGTATTTATATTTCACAGAGTTGTTTTGGTAAATTTAACGCAACATTCAAGGATAAACATAAATGGCAGAATAATACTGGTAAGATAACTGGCTGTCAAGTGAAATTTCAATAAATAAAAAGTATTGCGTTTATGTGTGGGAATGGAACTTTCTATACTATATTGCAAATATCTCGAATATTAAGACTATGCAAGGTGTCTAAACTATGTGTGAAATTGTAAGAATGTTTACTCTTTCTCTTTTTCTTTTGCATATCATCAACAAAAAAAAGAGAAATGTAAGATGAGAATTTTTGTTGGAAATGAAAAGGA
>NC_090729.1:8291642-8296642 GCF_036898095.1 Palaemon carinicauda
TATAGTGACAGGCGATCACTGATAATGAAGTAAGAAGACCTACAAGAGTTATGACCGCACTGTGTAGATGAGGCCAGACCAGCCAAGTGATATATCTCAAAATTGGATTAGCACTGACTATAAGAGAAGAGACTCTGAGCAAGTGTGTGGTGTTTGTTGTGTGTGTGTGTGTGTGTGTGTGTGCATGTGTATATTATACTTGTGTCGTATGTTTGTGCAGGGCGTGTGTACTGAGTAAGAGTGTGCAACCATTTTTGTCACAAGACATGCATTAGAGGATGTGGGTTATGTTGAGGTAGAATTTCCATGGGAGGTCAAATGCAGAAATACTATTTTACCGGTTACGTAATAATTAGGAAAACCCATTTCATCATTTGTTATCTCTACTCCCCCACAATTATCGGTAAGTGCTACCTAGTCCTTCCGTGCCTTTCCTTATATCTGTACTCGTAATTCGACATATGCAATTAGTGTAATCTCATTATACATTCATTAAATCAAGGCTCATGTTTCTTTCTCATGCAATATACCAATTAAAAAGATTGCGTTATTTCACTCAGAATTCAAGATTATTTTGAATGTCTGAGTTGAAGGAATTATTTGGCTACAAATGACTATGGAGCCATACGTAAGTCTGGAATTTCTCCACAATGAGATCACGAGGAAGAAAACTTATGTAAAAATATTAATATTTTATCAAAATTTCTCTTTCGTTATGTTCCAGTCACTGCATTTAAGTGGTCTACCTGGCATAAAATCAATCTGCAAACTATTGATTATTCTGATATAAAGGCTACCTAATTTTTAGTGCTCTTAGTTATAGTTTGTTGTGTCTAAAATTGTGGAACTGGCTATTAGGAAATAAATTGAGATGGAGGGGGACTTCAAGATTTTGAGCTAAATGCTGTGAAAATTAGAACTGGTGAGTTTTCCTTACCCCACTGATTAGCCTCGTTCGAAATATTATCGTTTGGAGAAGGTTTTGAATTTTGCATGTTTCAACTGCGTTTTTTAGCATCCATGTTTGTTTGTGCATCACCCTCCTATGGAACATCCCCATTCCCTCTCTGTTGTATAAGCTTAGGAAATGAAATCATCCGTTACCATTATGTCAAGCTGGGGTGAGTGTACAAAATTTAGTATTGATGTTACACTGCTTAGAAGGATGCTATTTAAAGGTTTAAAGGTCACTCAAGAATGGCAGGGGCAAGGAACAGTGATATTGCCCTAACAAGCAGGACAATGTCCTAGAGACTGACCATATAATATATGATCAGCGCCCAAGCCCCCTCTCCACCCAAGCTAGGACCAGGGAGGGCTAAGCCTCAGGCTTTTGATGACTCAACAGATAGACCTCTAGGTCCCCACAAACCCCCCAACCATAGCTCACAAAGATGGCAAGGTTGCAGACACTAAAGCCACTAACGAATATGAGCAGGACTCAAACCCTCGTCTGGCAAACAACTGGCAGAGACGTTACCAATCAGGCCTAAACAACCCCTATTGAAGGAGGGGCGTAATGTTGAAGCAAGAGAGAGAGAGAGAGAGAGAGAGAGAGAGAGAGAGAGAGAGAGAGAGAGAGAGAGAGAGAGAGAAAATAAGAGTAAATAATTTTTCCATATTACTATTCTAGTAACTGTAGTCAAGGATGAGAAACGGGGAGGGAAAGAGAGAGATAGACTTTGCAATTACTGGTTTCCTATGTTATATTATTATAATAAGCTCGTGTTTGCTATCAGGTGCATGACCTCTGAATATTTTCATCTTTTCAAGTGAAGAGATATAAATCTATAAAGTCTATCGTTATACGGTCTTGGCTAATCCACGGACAAATTGAGTAAACTCCCAAAGATTATATTTAAAAACCACTTTATTATTATTATTATTATTATTATTATTATTATTGTTATTATTATTATTATTATTATTATTATTATTATTATTATTATTATTATTATTATTATTATTATTATTATTATTATTCTGATCGTGAAAGAAATTCACGTGCTATGAAACAGGAACGTTACCTGACAACAAATTAATGACTTACATTTACTTTCAAATCCTGAACTATCATAGATGATGAAAACGATTATATAACCGTTTTTTTTTTATTAATCAACATTGTTCAGACATAATCCTTAATTGTTGTTTACATACTTTGAAATAGAATTGTGTTCTCTATTTGTTCTCTGAATATCCTCTTATGTTTGATAAAAAGAATTTCCCTAAATTGTTCTGAAACTGACAAGTATCGCCTGCATATTGTGTTGTAACCTTTTGGTACAAGTGCTGCATCACAAACCCAGAAACATGATAAGCGAGAAATATAATTCTAAATATGTTGCTCATTTTGCATTTCGAATATAACACAGAAAAAAAAGATGAAAATGTAATCTAAAAAGGAAATAATGGCTATCACTGTTTACATAAAGTACTTGTTTGTTTCATATTATCCCCTTTTTGTTTTATTTTGTTATCTATTTGGTTGAATCCATTAAACAAATCTAACCAGAATTGGAGTCTTTTTTCTTTAGATAGTTTTGTTTGGGAGAAGATATAGATAAAATAATAATTGTTTAATTTTTAAACTACTTTTCGACAAAGAGGGAACAAATCAAGAAGTCTATATATTTTGATTCCATACAACGAATAATGCTAGACACCTGTTGTGGAAAGGGGAAGTAATGATGTAATTGATTGGACCTATTCAATATACTTTACTCCAGAGCTGATACTATTACATAAATTTCTATAACCCAGTTGTGCTCAAAGAGCAAACCTCATTACTCGTTCGACGTTCCTCAGTAGAATAAATCTTAAATGTTATGCTAATAAGTTATCTGGAATAAATTCAGAAATATGAAACTTTCCCACCAAAGAGAATTCTAAATAAGCAAATCCTTAATCAAAAGCTTTGCAAAGTTTAAAACTTGTATTTGAGTGCTGGCTGGTCCATATTTCCTCTTCGCAAAAGCCAGGAGGTAAGGTCTGGAAGTTAAAACTTCTCTAGATTAACTCAAGGCTATAAAACAAAATGACTAATGCTTGGTTTTAAAGGTAATTGACTTGAATTTAAATCTTAGGATACATTATGAAGTTTACGTTGGTGTCTTTTTAAATTACAATATATATATATATATATATATATATATATATATATATATATATATATATATATATATATATATATATATATATATATATATATATATATATATCAGTATTGATAATGTTTCTTTAAATATGTATGACTCTTTCAAAATTTTAGGTGTGATTCTCGACAGTAAATTTACTTTTGAGAAACATATAAGGTCTGTGTCTTCTTCAATTTCACAAAAAATAGGCTTATTGAGAAAGTCTTTCAAGATTTTCGGTGATCAATCTATTCTGAAGAAGTGTTTTAATTCTTTCATTCTACCTTGTTTTGAGTATTGTTCTCCTGTCTGGTCTTCAGCTGCTGATTCTCATCTTAATTTGTTGGACAGAAACTTACGGTCTATTAAATTTCTTATTCCTGATCTAGATATTAATCTCTGGCACCGTCGTTCAATTAGTTCATTATGTATGTTGCATAAGATTTTTCACAACTCTGACCATCCTTTACATTCAGATCTCCCTGGACAATTCTATCCTGTTCGTAATACTAGGCAGGCAGTTAATTCTAATAGCCAGGCCTTCTCCATCACGAGGCTCAATACTACGCAGTACTCTAGAAGTTTTATTCCAGCTGTGACCAAGTTGTGGAATGATCTTCCTAATCGGGTGGTTGAATCAGTAGAACTTCAAAAGTTCAAAGTTGGAGCAAATGCTTTTTTGTTGACCAGGCGGACATAGTCTTTTTATAGTTTATTTATGACATATTTGTTTTTGATATTGTTGATAGTTTATTATATGACATGTCTGTTTTGACGTTGTTTCTTACTTTAGAATGATTTATTGTTAATTTGTTCTCTTCATTTATTTATTTCCTTATTTCCTTTCCTCACTGGGCTATTTTTCCCTGTTGGAGCCCCTGGGCTTATAGCATCTTGCTTTTCCAACTAGGGTTGTAGCTTGGATAGTAATAATAATATATATATATATATATATATATATATATATATATATATATATATATATATATATATATATATATATAACTATATCCTTTCCTTCTCGTATTTCTTGAATATTTAAGAACTCCTATCGGACCTAAAGAAAAACCTCTATTTTCTTTATTTTGTAATATCTTATCCTTTAAGGATGTGCGAGGAATGAATCGGTATTAAAAACCTAAATCCCTCCTTAGTCTCACAAACCCATACAACATAAAACAAAAGTTAAATAGGAAGCTTGTGAGCAGCACATGTTTTTCCTGTCATCTTTCCTCCTGGGAAGAAGATATAATTTTACTTCATTAGGATCGGCCTCTTTCCGACATTATGGTGAAGGAGATTTTCAAAAAGGCGTACTCATACTTTTTACTTTTATGGGTTTATTTCTCGCCCTCCATCAGACTCTAAAAGTCTGTTCAGGCGGGCCTTGGTGTGTGAAAATAATTTCTTTTCCGTTAATATTTTCCTCCTTATCTTATCAGTTATTTCACTAGAATTTTTATTCAGGCTTGATAGCTTTCAGGTCACTATTATAACACTTTCTAAAAAGATAAGTCTTCAGGTTTTTCTTGAAAGCTGCCACATTTTTGCTCTTCTTGACATCAAGTGGAAGGTCGTTGAAGAGTCTCGGTGCAGCATAACTAAACGTTCTTCCTCCTATTGCATGATTCACACTAATTTCGAATAGTATATGTGGGTCATCAGCATGTCTAACTTTTACTGCAGCGCTGGTAGCTTGAGGGTGGGGGACCAAGCAATCACGAAGATATTTAGGCTTATCACTTGTATGTGCTTTGTGAGTCAACAAGCAAATCTTAAATTCAATTCTAGCCTTAACAGGTAACCAATGCAGGAGTTATTCTCTCCCATATTTTAATGCCTTTTATCAGTCTAGCCACCCGG